>NW_027643523.1:0-57500 GCF_032717465.1 Coenobita brevimanus
ACGCACGTAACAAGGTACTTGCTACAGCATCAAAAATCAACTTAATACAACATGCAGCAGAGGCTGTATTATGTCAAGGGATGTGTTCAAAATGCTGCATCTTTTTTTCTGTTAAAACTTTTATCATAAATTTGGGGAAAAAGGTAACCGTAAATCTGCATCATAGGTAGTATTAGAACTTTTAATATGCATCTTTATGTGAATTGCGATGGACTTAAAATACAAAGAAAAAAAAATAACAGTTTGTGTGAGAATTTAACAAACGGTAACCTAGCATAAGCCATCTCTTCCTTGTCTGCAGGTAATTCAGTGTAGCTAATGTGTTTTATGCATAAACACCTAGGGAACCCCAAAGGAGTGTAATATACTTGATAAACAAAAATTAAGTAAAAAATCAGTGATGAAGTCTGCGAAGTTAAACATAAAACTTAAAAGAGACCAAGCATAACATGAAAAGCAAAGATCTTTATTTTTTTACTCTCACCTTCTACAAGAGAAGAAGCAAGAGATACCGCTTGAGTACATCTACACTTCTGGAGCCATCTTGCATCTGCCAAGTTGGTGGTGGAGAAATGGGAGATAAGTTCTCCTGCAGGGAGTCACTTAGACTAACTGATTTCCTTCACTAAACTTGAAACGATTGTGAGATGCTTCGAAAGCGAGGAATTTAGAAATGAAGAAGATGAAATAAAGATTGTCGAGGAGAAATAATGAATCGGAAGAAAAGGAAGAAGGAAAAGGAGAAAACGGAGAAGGAGGAGGAAACAGTAACGGACATGGAGGAGGAAAAGGAAGGGAAAAGGGGGGACAGGGGAAACGGATGAGGAGGAGGAGGCGGAAAAGAAGGAGGGGGAGGGAGGAGGAAATGGAGGCAGAAGGGAAGAATGGGGAGATGAAAGGGAAGAAGAAGGAAATGAAAGGCTGAGTAGAAGCTAAAGAAGAGGAAAAAGGAAAGATAATAGATAAATGGAGGAATTATTGAGAGGGAAGGTTGTCAGTTTGCACCACAGGAAGAGAAATGAAATCACCAGTACTGTTGATGACGGATCCTTATTACTGACTACCGATAATGCCAGTGGGTAACATCGATAGCGCAACACCGCTATCCCTATCACCCGCTATTCTGGAAGATGTTCTGAGTGGGTTTGACGACTTTCCTAGCGAAGTGTTCCTTATCAGCGATTTACGAAGTATTTGGATATATTCGCCTACCATTCTACTGTTTGCTATAATATTGTTTTTGTTTCTATAACACTTTGCATCAAAAAAGACATGCAAAGGGAATGGATTGTAGGTAAAATATGCAAAATAAACCACGAAGAAGTTATATGAAAAATCAATTAAGTTCTCAGATGTCGAAGCGGATTCATTTTTTTTTTTTTTTTTTTTTTTTTAGGGGAGGGCACATTACTACTGACTACCCTCTTGTATGTAAGATATATCTTGTGTGAAGTTGGCTGAGTTTACATTACTGACATGAAAGAAAATACGAATAGCCACACGCAAAATAAATCGCTTCAGATGAAGTACTACGAACGCTGCAAACCCAACGAAAATGAAACACCATGAAATTTTATCCACTAGCAAACGTCCAGGCATCGAGATGCAAACAAGTCGGCTTTAACTTATGTTGATGCTCGCTCAGCTTAGTCACTTTTTTTTCTACTTCCTCTTTACTGCAATGACGTTATCTTTGTTCTGGCTTGTTCGGTTAGCTACCGGTATATATATATATTTTTTTTTTTTACAATCTTTACTAGCGAAAACACTGCATGCACTGTGACCTGGCGATTTTGCTTTCTTAAGTTATCCCTTGCTCGCTGCTCGTACTTCTCATGCTAGCCCAGTTCACATCTCCCTTGCCCTCCCATTCCGTCCTGCCTAGTTTAGCTACTTCTGCATCTAGTTCAATCTCCCTATTAACACTCAGTCTCGTATTAAACCATTTAAACGCCTATATCCACAAGCACAAGGCAGCCGACTCTCAACAGATCAAACCACCTCTCATAACTAAAACAACTCCCACCTTTCAAAGCTTCATTATTTACAACTTCACCCAGATTTCCTAATTTTCTCACGATGGTTCTCTGCATCTCTCAGATCTGACGATTAGCTATGCTGCAGGATTTCCGTCTTCAAAAAGGCAAGAAAACAAAGAGCTTCATTTTATTTTTAACAACCTAAAGAAAAACCAAAATGATACTGCATGGAGGTGAATCAATTTTCAGAATATAAGAAACACATTGACAAAACGTGAATGATCATATTTCAAAGTTTGCGGGGAGTGAACGAACAGCTGACTATCTCCACTGGCCTCGTGAACCCTTAATAATCCTCAGGGCTGGAGGGTTAGAAGCCTGTTCCGTTGTCGAGTGAGTTTAGTGCGATTTCTCTTAGCTTCGTCTAGATCTGATGTGCATCAGGACGTGAGATGAAACATTGTTCGGACTCGACAGTAGTTGCGTACGTAGTCTTTTTTGTGTGTTTTGCACTGGAGTGATATTTACTTAACATGGGGTGTTCACTAAGTTTATATTCAATTACTTGGATAACTAATCCCGTGTGTTGGCACAGCACTGGAAGGAATGCAGGATAGAAAGCCTTCAAGTTTTTGCATGCTTGTGTGCATTAGTGATGTTTTCTCGATTTGGCATATCCGATAGACCTCACTGTGTGTCTGCATCCTTGCTGTGTCTTTTCTTGTCTTAAGGAGGGGGTAAGTACAAGGATAAAATAATCACATCTTTGTCAGTCATGTATTTGAAAAAATGATATATAAAAAATTAACAACAACTGAAACCTTCGCCTGATACATTACTTTATAAGCTTCCTCATCCTATATGCTTAGCACAAAACTGCCTTTGAGCCTATTTACCAATATAAGGCATACTTCCATTATCTAAACATAGGATGGCAAGAGGAAAAAAGTCTAAGAGGTTAGTTGCTATCTCTTACGTTATGTTACATATTTTGGAGACAATAATAAGAGAAAAATATATATAGTGCAATCATCGCACGAACAAGCTTTTTCGACCGCATGACCTCCGTCGCGCCATATAACCATCAAAGATGTGGTAAAAAAAAAAAAAATGAGTACAGGAATGGGCGGGATGGGCTGAATATATGGTGGACGGTGGGGCTTGGACTGGGATGTATATCCTGTGGCAGTGTGTGCTGGAGGGTTAAAAATTTGATTGATGTGAACATTTATTTCATGGTTTTCTCCAGTAAAAAGACGATAAGCTCTCGTTGCTCTCATTTACAGGCCATCTTGCTATTTAAGTAAAACGTGTATGGCGGTAACAGTAATACCAAAGAAATAGAAAAGCAGTTTTTACCCTACCAGTTGGTTATAACTTATAAGTATGACAAAAATTTGTATAACGCTGGGACGGTTGGGAGTGGGGGCTATGTCTTTGTTCTAAGGTCAGTAACAGCAATATCACAGTGCGAAATAAAACTTGTTAATCTCTCTCTCTCTCTCTCTCTCTCTCTCTCTCTCTCTTTCTCGCTAATCTACCTGTCTTTCTATATACAAATGCGTGAGAGGACTACCAGGTCGTTCAGCTCTCAAAATCCCATTTTTATGTGTTTTCTCGACTCTGTACAATGTGTGTCTAGTCGGTCGTGCTGGGAAAGGCAAGGATTTACAAGATGAAAGAGAGGGCAAGGGTCACACATACAGGATATACATTTGGAGAGAGAGAGAGAGAGAGAGAGAGTCGAATACGTGGGATACATGAAGAAAATGAAGTGAGGTACGATTAGGTTCTAGCAAATATAATGAGACTGAATTGACAGCATAAGACTGGTGAGTCAGAGCTTGGTGGGGAAATGGCAGGGTGGGGAATTGCAGAGGAAAGTGGGAAATGGCAGAGGGGGGGGGATGGCCGAGGGGGAGGGAAATGGCCAGGGGGATGGCAGATGGAGGTGGGAAATGTCAGAGAGGGGGATGGCAGAGGACGTGGAAAATGGCAGGGGGTTACTGATGTGAAACAAGCTATGGTGAGAGAGTGGCAGGGTGAGACTTGAGTGGGAGAAAGGGACTAGTTGAAGCTGAAGTGAGAGGGAAGGATAGCGTGAGACTAAAGTGCTTCCATGATACGATACGTAAGAGGTGAGAGATGCCAAACAGTGTGTGACAACAGTATACTGATTCTGATCATTAACTTTTATCGACAATGAAAACAATAAAAAAGGAAAGCTGAATGATACAATGGTAGTAAGTAACATTCACGAGATTAACGGTGCTAGAATGATAGCGGAAAATAACAAATGTACAACAAAAATGCAAAACTAAATACAGGGAAATGGAAAAATACAACCCTATAAACTGTACACCAGAAATAATGTTGCAAATACCATGAAACAGAACACAGCCATAAGAAATATACAACAGTAACGGAACAGCAAATACAGAGAAATTGTATGTCACAATTCCAGCCATTGACGTAGGTCGTTTCCATGCTGTCTGTAAGGTGGAAAACATTGCCATGAATAATAACTACCCGCTTGTGTCAGTGTGTGCAATTAGTCATCATACATTATAAGTAATTTCCACCAGGCCCTCTGCATAGAAAAGTGAGATCTGCATAATGTTATTAGCCTCAGCTGGAGGGTGAACGACTCAAAATTAATTCTCTTCAGAGTTGGAATCAAAGTTTGTATACATTATTGACTTCGGCAGACTCATTACAATGATAATTCAGACGTAAACCCATCCACCAATATAACGAATGTTCGTTACTTTTGTTATTATCACGTCACATTCACTACAAACATAAAACGACAATCTACTGTTAAGAATTGTTTCGCATCTGCCAAAACATACTGATGACCTATAGTAGATCTGACGAGTGAAACTGGAAGTCGATGGATATATATTATATTAAAACGTTTAGCGAAATCGAATCAGGACCTTTCATGATGTCTGTCGAAATAGGCCAACACCTCGTCGGTGGGGTTTAGGATATACGTCTATCTACCTGGAAATTTTGAACGCTCTAGCTGGGAGTCGAATCCGGGACTACTAGAAAACAACCAGGCGTTAAAAACTTTCCACATATGAACTGTACAAACGTGCAGTGTGTGATTCTAATATATATATATATATATATATATATATATATATATACTGAACTACTCTCATAAAGCAGAACATGTTTCATCCTGATTATTGTATATGTCGAAGAGTAACACTTTACAGTGACATAAGGCTAGAAGCGATTGCGATGATAATTAGGCCTATATGGTTACCCCCGTGTTTACAGTAGTTTTAGGAGTGACCATCGATAGTGAAGAAATTATGTTTCAGTGGACCTGATGAAGATGTTTTAAGGCAACTATGACAACCATACAACCGGTGGGAGACAAACCGAGCTCAGTTCTTCTCCTGAAACCACTTCATACCCCTGTATGACTAGGAAAGAAGAAAATGAATATAATATAAAGATATATTCTACTCTAATTATGAAACATGAAACGCCGTGAAATACACTCAGGTCTTAGTTTCCAAGTCCACGAAAAGTGCTGCAAATATCATAGAAAAGTTTGCCCTGTAATCGGAAATTGTTCTCATGTTATTTACAGCATGTTTGAGGGAAAATGAGAAACAATTTTACCATTCAATCTTCGGCTGAAAGAAAAGAAATGCTTGTCATTGCTCACAGGGGAGGGATGATTTCATCTTTTTGTGGTGTATGTATGCATGAGAGAGAGAGAGAGAGAGAGAGAGAGAGAGAGAGAGGGAGAGAGAGAGAGGCCTACTGTGTGTGTGTGTGTGTGTGTGTGTGTGTGTGTGTTCAGAGTACAAAAAAGTGTAGGATGTGGTAAAAAAACTGAGAAAGCGTAAATAAATTAATATGAAGGGTGTAAGTTGATGCGACGATAAAAGCATATTTTGGTCTCGCCTTATGAACTCAACTACTTTGTCACGGGGTTTTTATATTATCACAGTAATTTTGATATAAATGGTTAAATATTATTTAAATTGATATTTATATTCAATAATATTGAAGCGCAGAGACAATGATTGTCTTGCTACATCAAGCAACGATTACTTTACGCTGGCTTGTGCACGATTCTCTAAGAACGAGAATTTATAAACTTTCTCAACAGTACACAGCAGAGACTAATTACTCACAATTGCTGAATTACTATACTGTTAGCCTCTGGAGAAAGTTACATCACCCCTGACAATAAATAACTAATACTAATAATAATAACATCAGGTTCTTGCTGATGCATTAACTCCTGGCACAACGGATTTTAAGTTAATACAACAAGACTGGTCTAAGTACCAGTTATGAAAGCAAACGTTTATGCAAGCTAGGAGTTATGTGGGAAATAAGCTTAATTCGGAGAAATGAAACACGAGTTTACTTTACATGAAGCTCAAGGAAAAGAACTGTTAAATTTATTAATTACAAAAATAAATTTAACATTACATTTCAAATCAAATTAAATGAGACGCACTCGCTCACTCACACAGAAGCTAAATACTTACGCCTAGGAAAAACACCTTAACTAAGCTCTTAAAACTACGAAATACACAAAAGAAATACCAGTCGATGAATACTGTGTATCACCACTAAGGTGGGAGGACTGGATTAACTGTACTAATGGAGCTTGGGGTGCTAGCTGACCTCTCCACTTCTGAGCACAGACCCTTTCTCCGTCACAGCAAACACAAAACTGAATTCAAATACATTGAATGGGCAGGACGCAAGGCGTGGCTAACGGTTGAGGGAAGCAGAGGCAAACGATAAAGAAATAATTGTATCGCTTCAGTCAATAGCGCACTTAGTGACGTGCATTAAATCGGTCACTTTTTGAAAACGGTGACGAATTATTTGAAAAGTATACCCCGGAATGGAGAGAGAAACGGTTAACTGAGCGATACACAGTGAGTTTTCCACTAATAGTTCGTGGCTTCTCACAAAAAGGAAATGTCGCGAATTGATTCGTGACATTACGCCCTACTTATGAAAATTAAATCTTTCTTCCTTCAGAAGAAAGATTTCAATATACATATATATAAATCCTAACTCAGTCACACAAGATTCACACTGTGGTGTGTGTGCTATCCTGCTACAGGAGAAAATCGCAGTCGCCAGTGAGCGAAAAAACCTCGTATTTACGTTAATAGAAGCAAGCTTGAGGGAAAAACTCCGTGACGACGGTGAAAATCCTGTACTCAGGTCAAACTGAGCGAAAAGTCGCTATATTTACACTGACAACTAATTGTTGTGTAGTGTGATGTATGTAATACACAGTGTAGGTGTGACAGTTGCAGTGTAACTGTACCTACGTGTAAAATGACACAGTAAATAATATATGGCAATGACGAAGGCAGAGGAGAAGAGGTGGCAGCGTGCGGCAGACGATCGGCTGGCCCGCACAGCAAAACTGCTACACCCATTGCTGAACCTGCAAAACCAATTGAGGTGGAGCATCAAAAGTGTCAATGGGACAAAATTCTTATTATGTTACAATTACTCTCTCTGGCTAGCAGTCAGTACATGCTATGAAAAGTACACTCGAGGTCGCCATTAATTTTAGCACACGATTATGGTCGGCAAGTTGAGAATCCCTGTGCAAACTCGGGTCTTCCATAGCCTCGAACTGCACACGGGTCCTCAACCTGTGCCTCAACCTACAGTACTTATATTAATATCAGAGAGCTGAGAAACCTTGTGCAAACTTGGGTCTTCCATAGCCTCAAGTCGCCTCTGCAGAGTTCTCACTTCCCCCTTAACCTACAGTACTTATATTAGTATCGGGAGCTGAGAATCCTTGTGCAAACTTGGGTCTCCCATAGCCTCAAGTCGCCTCTGCGGAATTCTCTCTCGAACTTCCCCCTTAACCTACAATACTTATATTAGTATCGGGAAGCTGAGAATCCTTGTGCAAACTTGGGTCTTCCATAGCCTCAAGTCGCCTCTGCGGAGTTCTCTCTCGAACTTCCCCCTTAACCTACAGTACTTCTATTAGTACTGGGAAGCTGAGAATCCTTATGCAAACTTGGGTCTTCCATAGCCTCAAGTCGCCTCTCAACTTCCCCCTTAACCTACGGTACATAATATGTATGTACAGGCCCTGGACATAATGTGTCCTGTGGGGCCAATGGGCAAGACGTCAGGTCTGCACCCACTTCACCACTACCCTGTCTCTCAACTGACTCAGAGATTACAGGTTTAGTTACAAATGGCACAGGAAGGGCATGTCCCTGATTAGTGGTGATACTTTGGCACACACTGCAGGAACGGACAAAACTATCTATGTCCCGTCCCACCCCTGGCCAGAAAAAGTCAGCTCGGATACGGCCCTGGGTCTTCCTTTTGCCCATGTGACCTCCTGAGGCTGAACAATGACCCCATTGTAACACTGCTAGGCGGTACTTGGCGGGAACGACAAACTGCAGTCGAACCTCGCCCTCGGGTGCTCGTGACTCACGGTAGAGCCGTCCTTGTTTACGAAGGAACTTGGCTCGACCTCCCCGTGAATACTTTATCACTCGACCCTTTTGTTTGTTCCGCACGGTAGCAAGTGTCGGGTCAGAATGTTGTTCTTGTACAACAAGTTGACTACACATCAGATCTTGCGGCGATTCAATGATCACTGGGGTGACACAGTCTGGAGCCTCAGTCATGGCTCGTGTTACCGCAGCAGCCGAAGTCTGAGCGTCATCGGAGCAACTATCCTTGACTCCATTAATATTGCCTACTATAAAGTCAAATAGAGGCTCTGGCATGACAACCGCAAGTGTCGTACCAGTATAAAATGGAGATGTCACCTGGATACATGCCTCAGGGAACAATCTCACTGATCCATCAATAAGTTTTGCATGGATCTGTCGACCTGTATACTGCTCAGGCCGAACTAAACTCTGCTTGACAGAGCAACCTGAGGAACCATTGTCTCTCAGGACCTTCACAGGAATGCCTCCCACAAACCCTGGCTGTACAAGGAAGGTACTGTCACCTGTGGTGGGGCCTGTGGAGGAAGCAGCTAGCCACTCATGAGGCTGCTGAATTGATGTGGCAAACATTGTGCCTTGTGAGTTATAAGATGGAACATTGGCCATCTGTGGAGGGGGATTCACTGTCACTGTGGGACTAGTGAATTGTGGGGAAGTACCCACACTGGTAGGGACGTGACCACCAGGCTGCTGCTGAGGAATGAAGGCTGCATTCGCTTCCTGCCTCTTTTGAGTTGGTGGTGAAAAACTTTGTCCCGTCGGTCGGTTGCGTGGCTGATACTGCTGCTGGTTAGGGTACTGGTTGTACCTCTTCCACTCAGGTTTCTGAGTGTTTTGCCCCTGGTCCTTCCACTGCGGTTTTGGACCTTGACCATTACTCTGAGAACGGCCTTGGTGCTGGGATTCAGTCTGAGACGGCTTCCCAGACTTGGTAGTATCTTTTCTGTTCCAGGTGTTTTGCTGCTTGCGAGTTTGATACCCGTATGCAGTAAAGAATGCGTCAGCCTTCTCTGCCATTTGGCTGGCATCTTTCACCTGGCAGATCTTAAGCTGTGCTATGAGCTCAGCAGGCCACGACCTCTCTAGCTGTGTACGCAGCATAAGGTCAATTATCCCCTCACGCGTGGAAGGAGTTTCATCTTTCTCCATCCACTCATTTAAGTAAGCTGTGAGACGATCAAGGAACTGAACAGCTGTCTCCTTGTCTTGGAGACGAGCTCGCATGAACTGAACTTTGGCGTCGTCTACTGTGAGACCATACGCCTTAATGAGTGCAGCTTTCATCATCTCATATGTGAGATTGTCTCCACGAATTCTGTGGAGAATATCGAGGGCAGGGCCCTCAAATAGGCTAAGAAACTGAAGCCGCTTAGCTGCCTCATCCAGTTGATATAAGTCTGCCATGTCCTCAAAACGAGCTATGTACGGCTGATTCGCTCGCTTTCCTTGTATGAAGGAAGCTTGATGCGTGGGTCACAGGACATGTGCAGGGAGAACGCTCGTGGAGCTTTGACCAACTGCACCAGACGTGTCTGAAGCCAAGGAATCTCGCTTGAGCTTCAGCACTTCAAGTTCATGTTCTCGTTCTTTGTCTCGTTGTTCACGCTCGTATTCGCGCTGTTCTCGCTCTTTTTCTAACTCGAGCTCGCGTTGTTTCTGCTCGTATTCGCGCTGTTCTCGCTCTTTTTCTAACTCGAGCTCGCGTTGTTTCTGCTCGTATTCGCGCTGTTTCTCACGCTGCTCTTGTTCATAAGCACGCTCTCTTTCACGTTCCTCACGCTGTTCTCGCTCGTATTCGCGCTGTTCTCGCTCGCATTCGCGCTGTTCTCGCTCGCATTCGCGCTGAATCCTACGCTCTTCACGAGCATCTTTCTCACGTTCTTGCTCGTAATTGAACCGTGAGAGAACGTAACTCTGTATTTTCTCTGGGTCTGTGAGACCAATATCTTTGGCTTCCTGTACATATACAGCTGTAGCCATGATGCTAGCTCAATTTACTAAGTAACCGAAATTGAGTACTGACTGCTTAGCGACGAATACTAATAAACACAAGTAAAGAATACAGACACAAGCTAGTGGTGACCAGTCTTATCTAGTTAACTGGCAAAAATAAATCAAAAATGTAAATGACTGGGAAGACTCAATAATAAACACAATGGGTACGCCGACTTCCCAGGAGCGAGTAAAATCGTCTGGCGTTACCAAAAATAAACTAGAGTTAAGTACTCTATTGATTTATAAAGCAAAAACTCACTTGCTAAATTAACGGTAAACACCAGTAAGCTTGTGCCTATAAACTTTAATGATAAATACCTAAATATGAATGAGTGAGCACTATCTCGTAAATAGCTTTAGAGCTAGGAGTTAATATCCTGGAATGAGGTCGCCAATTGTCACGGGGTTTTTATATTATCACAGTAATTTTGATATAAATGGTTAAATATTATTTAAATTGATATTTATATTCAATAATATTGAAGCGCAGAGACAATGATTGTCTTGCTACATCAAGCAACGATTACTTTACGCTGGCTTGTGCACGATTCTCTAAGAACGAGAATTTATAAACTTTCTCAACAGTACACAGCAGAGACTAATTACTCACAATTGCTGAATTACTATACTGTTAGCCTCTGGAGAAAGTTACATCACCCCTGACAATAAATAACTAATACTAATAATAATAACATCAGGTTCTTGCTGATGCATTAACTCCTGGCACAACGGATTTTAAGTTAATACAACAAGACTGGTCTAAGTACCAGTTATGAAAGCAAACGTTTATGCAAGCTAGGAGTTATGTGGGAAATAAGCTTAATTCGGAGAAATGAAACACGAGTTTACTTTACATGAAGCTCAAGGAAAAGAACTGTTAAATTTATTAATTACAAAAATAAATTTAACATTACATTTCAAATCAAATTAAATGAGACGCACTCGCTCACTCACACAGAAGCTAAATACTTACGCCTAGGAAAAACACCTTAACTAAGCTCTTAAAACTACGAAATACACAAAAGAAATACCAGTCGATGAATACTGTGTATCACCACTAAGGTGGGAGGACTGGATTAACTGTACTAATGGAGCTTGGGGTGCTAGCTGACCTCTCCACTTCTGAGCACAGACCCTTTCTCCGTCACAGCAAACACAAAACTGAATTCAAATACATTGAATGGGCAGGACGCAAGGCGTGGCTAACGGTTGAGGGAAGCAGAGGCAAACGATAAAGAAATAATTGTATCGCTCAGTAGCGCACTTAGTGACGTGCATTAAATCGGTCACTTTTTGAAAACGGTGACGAATTATTTGAAAAGTATACCCCGGAATGGAGAGAGAAACGGTTAACTGAGCGATACACAGTGAGTTTTCCACTAATAGTTCGTGGCTTCTCACAAAAAGGAAATGTCGCGAATTGATTCGTGACATACTTATTGCATATTCTGTCCAGCTATCTATCAGTCTATCTGTCTATCTTTGTCTCTATCTGTCTATCTACTCATCTGTCTATGCCTGAGTATCCGTCACCATACAACTTTATCCCGGAAGTGTCGGCCACAAACAAACCACCTCCATGTTACCCTTCCCTCCCTTCAACTCTCACCACCCTCATTCGTATACCTCTCCACTTCATCCCTCCGCCTCATCCTTGGTCTCTCCCTCCCCCCTCTCACACACCACTTCACTCACACACATTTCGCTTTTCAGCCCTCAACACACGAAAAATATATGCTGTTGTACGTAATATTCCTTTGCTCAGTTTCATGTATCGTTCGTCCTGAATTTGTATTACCACTGTTTTATACAGCAACCCGGCCCTGGCTCACTAGCACTTCCGGGTAGTGATGACAAGGCACTGCAGAAAAAAAAAAAAAAACACGAAGTAAAAAGTGTCAGCGATGCTAACGGTGAGGCTGATATGGGTGTGTGAGTTGGTATTTTAGTGTTTCTAGAAGGCTTCCTATAAAGTCATTGATTATTACATGGTAATATTATTTTTAACGAGTCACATGTCAAAACAAAAACAGTAATGAAGAGGTGCTGCAAAACCAGCTAATCCTACTAGAATACGGTACTTAATTACAGAAATATGGGTGGGGGTAACGATGGCAACGGGCGGATTGGAACGATTGGGCATAGAATAGTGGACAGCTTATCGAAGCAGAAACCAGGATCACTTGGTGCCGGCAGACGGCAAACATAACAACTGTCTCATGGGAAGAAATATGGCAGCAATTGTACATAATCTATTTATTATTCTCCTTAACTGTCCCATAAGACCCATAAGGTCCCGAGGCTAGGCTACTAGTCGAGACATAAGGCGTCTGTAGAAAGGAGTACAAAGGAAACCAAACAGCAATAGACCTAATGGTTCTTTCGAGACTGTTTGTTACAGAGAACACCATAACTATGATTAACTAATGCTGTGAGGTAGAGATAAGGATTTCAAGGCATAGCTGCAACTATTCTCACAGAGCAGGAAGTACTCTCACGGAGCCCTGAGAATAGTTCCGGCCTACAGGTAGGGAACAATTTCTATCCGAGTTTAACCAAATTTGGCGTAGAATTTGTAAGGCAGTCCATGACGACACGGACTGTTTTTCAGAACAGTATATTAACGATGAAGGTCACAGGACAAGATCAACTTTGAGATTGGTTGTAACCTTCATCTTTGATCTTTCGTGCTCATACCTAGATGGTTTCGTCATGACCGGCCCTTGAACCTTTCCACCAAATAAGATGAAAATCGGAGAAAAATTGTTCGTTCCTACATTACCGGAACTATTCTCATGGGCCCAGAGCTACTTTCACGGCTGAGATATGAGAATAGTTCCGGTCTTGACAAACGAGCATTTTTTTTTTTTATCAGTTTTTGAACAAATTTGGTGGGGTTGTTGCGGGGCAGCCCATTATCGACGATTTTTCTGGATATTCGGCTAAAGCTCAACGTCACTAGGTAAGGCCAACATTAAGTCTGATTTGTAACCTAGATTTTCTGCCATTTTGCTCGAACCTAGTGATTTTCCTCATGAGTGGCTCTTAAACTCTTCCTTCAAATTTGGCTAAAGTTGGCATTAAAACTCTTCGTTTTAGCATGGCAGGAAGTATTCTCACGGGACCGGAACTATTCTCCCGGGGCAGTACATATTGTTTCGGGCTTGAGACAGCAAACAATTTTTTGACCGAATTCAACCATAATTGGTGAAGATGTTGCGGGATACGCATTGGAGTTATCGGCCTTTTTATTTAGGATAACAATAATATATTTTCTTCTTGCACACACCGGATGATTATACTTACCCAGCGGATTTCTCGTTGTAATGGTGTTAGGAATACATTAACATTGTCACTCAGTTGTACTGACGATATATGAAAAATCTTTCGATACAGAGACGCCAGAAAAACAACAACAGTATGTTCAGCTTATGGAAGAAGTTTAATTGTGATAGAGTTAGGTACGCATTTAAAATACCAATTAAAATACTGTCGAAATATATTGGATATAGACCGTATACTCGTAAATCAGACACGGGCTGACATGCCTTGTACAGGAGACAATGGGTGCACCAGCTGGCATGGCGCACTCTGGCGATGCACAGGCTAGGTCAACAAAAGAGCAAAATTAATTATGCTTAGTTGACAGGTCTTTACAACAGCCAAATCCACCGTGTTACCGTGACTGCAATAACACCATTTGCGGAGTGAATAAATATATTTTTCTGATGAAATGCCAACAGCAGCAGTTTTAGGTTTCGATATGAATATTGCCGTGTTTTGTAAGTGAGGAATTTTAAATGTAATTATCAAATTTTTTAAATATTTTCTTCTTTAAATATTATTTACAAAAACACAAACACCTTCTCTCCCACGGCTTAAGAAGGCATTTATGCCGTCGGGGACTTGGCGGTTTCGTAGTCGCCTGTGACGACAAAGTGTGACAAAAAACAAAACAAAACAAAACTGTGCATTCTATCAGCCATATTTTCCGAAAGATGCTGTCAGCAATCGGTGCCCAGTAATTGTGTGTGCACACTTTTGTTTACGACGTTTGTGAGAGCTTGGAACTTTGCTGCACACAAACTCAACGTCATAGTGTACGTGATACATAATTCGCAAGATTGTTTACTTAGCCCTTTAGTTGCGATTTATTATTATTATTATTATTATTTATTATTATTATTATTAACGGCCATGCCACGTTGAGTACACCGCTTCCCATCCGATCAGCGAAGTTAAGCGACGTTGGGTCTGGTTAGTACTTGGATGGGTGACCGTCTGGGAACACCAGATGCTGTTGGCATCCCTACTTGTCAAGTGGGGTTGGTGGAGGATTAGTGCCCCTCCCTGTAAAACAATTAACTCTAAGCCCTTGGCCACCCCGTTTGGGATACATGGCGTCTGGCAAGGGATGGATGGATTATTATTATTATTATTATTTGTCTGTCGGATATTCAGACATTCGTTTGGATTGACTGTCGGATACGATTATGTGAAGCTACAGAACGTGGTGAATGTTTTGGCGTATCCGATAGAGCCAGGATTCCGGGGGCTTGAATGATGAGTGAATGGAAGCGTGGCCCATTGGACTGGGCATTTTTGGGCTGTCTGGACATTGCTACTCCTCACGCTGCCCTTGGGTGGGAAAGGAGGTCCGGATGATGATGATGATGATGATGATGATTATGATTATTATTGGTAGTTGCCTTTTACTTCAGCTACTGCAAACGATTATATTGGTTTGGTGATAACAGGAGCAGAAAAATTCATACTAATAGTGTTAAAAAATAGTCTGGACGGTGGGGGTAGGGGGGGCTGGAAGAGATGGTCATAGGAATGAGCCCACCTACCGCAAATTATTTCAAGAATGTTCACGTTGTCAAAAATTCATATACCTTAAGTAAGCATTCCTCCTGAAATCAAGCAAGAATATATAGCCTTCTGGGATCATCTAAACTTATTCCGTAAACTGTCATTAGTGCCAGTCACTGTACAGGTGCGAAATGTGGCTGGGGTTAGGTTGAAGGGAAGGCTAATGATAAATAGATGTGATTTCTGGTTGCTGTAATTTCCACTGGTACCCCAATTGATCTCCATACCCCTCCACACACCACACCAATCATTGCTCATCAAATTTTATTCATATCGACATAGTTTGCATAAGTGTCATAGTAAAAAATATTAATGTAGGTATACCATATGAGTAAGTAGGCTAACTAGGAAGAGGCGCTAAAGTATCTAATAAGCTTTCGAGAATACGGCCTCTAGAGTTTCTTCATCTTTACTTCGTTTAGGTATTCGTAGTTTTGCAGCTCATTTTCCATATATCAGTGTCATAATAGTCTTTGTTATGGGTCGTCCTTCTTTCCACAGCTCTTTTTCGTGACTAGCCCTATGTTCTAGTGTATATCTCCTTCCGCAGCTCAGTATACAAGATGGAGAGATATCAAATTTAGGCCAAATTAAGCGAAGAGAATATAGTTAGACTGTAACAAAGGTGTAAACTCTGGCATTGCACACCTTCCTGCCCCCAGCCGCTGCAAGTATTTCCCTGAGCAATATCCCTGACAATGTTCCCCAGTGCCACGATAACCGTGATGGCAGTTGTTCCAAGGAAAGTGACAATGTACACTACTGCTCCCTGGATCCCGCTGCTGCCATATTGCTGCACTGCCACCATTGAAACTGTGTGTGTGTGTGTGTGTGTGTGTGTGTGTGTGTGTGTGTGTGTGTGTGTTTTCTCACCAGTGTCTGTACATTATTCCGTCTCCCATGTATATTTCACTTGGGGTGGTCTGATTCATGGTTCCTTGTAGTTTCCTTGATTTAAATTCTTAGGCATATTCTGCAGCATCACCTTCATTTTTCGTCCACCATGCAGTTTCTCATGTTTTTCCACCTTCTTTTTCTTCAAGGCGAAGAGTCCACAGGAAGGTTGGGTGTAGGAAGGAAGTAATATCCGATAAAAGTGTGAAGAAGTTACTGCGACGTTGATGATGGGCCGCCAGTACCAGCGAGAGGAAGGTTGAAAGAAGTCTCAGGGTTTCACTTAAATGATTCCTTTTCTTATTCAGCTGAAGAAAAACTCTAACCCCATGAATCAACCGACGAATTTATGCAATATTCATATAACGACTAGATGCTTTTACTCGGATTTAGGGTTAACGGAGACTACGGTTGATTAAACCCCTACACATCTGTGAACTCAGGCATGAATCTTAACTTTTTCTGTTATAACTTTGATGTTGTTACTGTGTACAGTTATACTGTCCTTCATTCCAGGTGTGTGCACTATATGGTCGTCATCAGCAGCAGGAATACGCGATGTCACTGTGAGTACCAATAATGATTTATACACAAAACACTGTACAATAAACGGCATTGGAGATTTTATAATACCTCTCTTTTTGCGATTTGTTCTCCACAGTAACTCCTTAATATAGTTTTTTTTTTTTTTTGTTATTTATGCAATCTCTATCGATATTTAAACGACTCAAATAGAATACCAAAGAATGTCAAGGTGTTACATGCAAGTTAAATCGTTATGGAAGAGGGGCTACGAATTCTCCAATGGCACCTAAAGCACAGGCCTAATGTACTGGGTGTACGCACCCGCAGTATAACTAGCATTCCATTGTATCTATAGGCTATTCATGTAACACATAACATTGCTTTTTCTGCTTCAGTATTGTGCTAAGGGTTAGTTAGGGTTAGGTTGTATGCTTCTTTGTTCATGTGCCATGTCAATTTTTTTATCTTTTTCAACTCTGTGAAGATGGGTTTTTATTTATTTTTTCTTCAGCAGAACCGGCGTTGTAAATGATTCACATTCATCTCCCTTTCTTAGCTCAGCTAGTTTATCTATCTATTTAATGCATCTCCACCGCCCTACCAAAAACAATAACTTGTTTTTTTTTTTTTCAATCTAATTGGAGAAAGAAACTGTAAAGCTGGAATTGCATGTTTTGTGTTGTAGAGTAAAATACATTATTGCTTCGCAGCCACTTACTGCTTTCAAATAGTGTCAGGATGTTGGTAGAGGCTTCTCTGGCGTTGGCAATGATATGGCAAAAAAAAAAAAAAAGTTATGGAAATACTCGTATGAGTTTAATGTGTGTGTGTGTGTGTGTGTGTGTGTGTGTGTGTGTGTGTGTGTGGGTGGGTGTGGGTGGGTGGGTGGGTGTGTCAGTTTTGGACTGTCACTTTTACAACTCGTGATGAAATTTGTACTTTGCTGATTGGAAATTTTTCCTTTTTCCATGCTTTCCTTTCTGTACTTTGTTAAGTTTCGTGGTTGAAAATAGCAACGAATAAATAGAACTGTACCACATAATTTTCCAACACCACGGCGCAGTTTGATGACATAAACAGCGTCCTGTAATCCAGCTTATACACCTCCATAGAGCCTCTGCAAATGACAAACCAATAAAATGAAAGCCTGTGATCAGATGCATAAGAATATATGCCAGTTTGCTTGATTGCCAATTAAAATTTAAGCACATTTACAGGCCTCTTTTATACATCAAAGTAGATATAGCAGTTCGATCTGTCTTATCTGTGTGGGTACCAATTTTTCCTCTTTATACGAGTAAAAGCTTGAGAACCATTACACAGGACAGTATTTTTTTACTGCATCATTTTAGAGATTTCTTCCACCATTTATCACTGAGATATATGTAGACACCCCATGAGACTAGTCTATCACCATGATGAAATTTAAACACATGGTATAGGGGTGGGAATGTCATGTTGTGGGCTGACCAGTAGTTTAATGTACAGTATGCTGACTCCTGAGAATGCACCTTTATTGAACCTGTTTGAGATATTCGCAAAAATGCCACACGATATCAGACTGGCTGATAGATAGGCAGGCAGAAAACTTTGCAACACGATGTATTGGATTTTTTTTTTCTTATTTGATTCCTTTATTGATAATAAGCTTGTCTCCTACAAGTATGTTCATATTTCCCACTCTAATACAACTTTTCTCTGCCTCCTATCAGTACCGTTATCGGTGTAAGTATACTATTCACCGTGTTTTTCATATCGCACTTCTCTCACAAAAAGTTCATTGATAAGAAACTTTCTCCAGTTCACCAGTGCCAAAAGTGTCTAGAGTCCAGCATTATGTTCAGAGGCAGAGGAAAGTGGTGACATATCATACGTGCTGGACTTTTTGTCTTTCATATTTTTCGGATATTCGTTCCACACCTACAGCAAATATCCTTTTCTTTTCATTACTTCTTTTATAACATATTAACGACACACTGGTCCTACCCAGATGAACAATGAAATGAGTGACGATACTGTAAGGGGAAAAAAATTAAGTGTTCATGTAATGCTGGTGAAGACATTATGTGTAGTGAAAGAAAAGCAACCAGAAATATAAGCAATAAAAATGTGTTTCTACTGAGGCACTCGACAATATAGGAATATTGTTGGTTTGTTCCCCGGGTAAGCAGTATAGAAACGTTCAGCCGTTACTTCATCATCAGTAACAACAGCCTCCGGTGTATTGTAGGTATGGGGGAATAGGACTATCTATCAGGCCGCTATATCCGCTGCGTTTACGAGGATACTGTCAGAGCGGTAGGTAGAATGTTAGGGTCGGGTAAATACAAAGTAACTTATCAGCTGATTACACGGTTTATTGGGTGTTTCGTGAGATAAGATGATGGGAAAGGGACAGAGAGGGATAAAAGCAACCTGAGGGAAGTGAACGATTCAAGGAAAAGGCTTAAAATTAAGACAGAGTACTGAAGGGAAAAACTTGGTGAAAGAAACCTGGAGAGAGTAAAAGAGAGAAAAGAGACTGAAGAAAGCACAGCAAAACTGCCCATCTCCACAGCAGGAATCCCTGTGTATGGGGGCGGGGTGAGTGGCTGCCTTGCAGGGGTTCCATCCTGCCTAAAACCTGGTTGCAGTGACCGTGTACTACAGTGCAAAATTTTGTGTTCCTAGCTAAAAGCTGATGTTACCCACACAGATGCACCACGAGGAAAGTGATAGAATTCCACTCCTGCATAAGTCCTGGTTATAGTGGGGGTCTGCTGCTGTGAGAATGTCGTTAAATATCTAAATAATAAAGTCAATCTGTGTATGTGCGTGTGTCTGTATGTCTTTACGTTTGTTCGTTTCTTTCACGAGAACAGTAATAGACATCGACATAATTCTTTTACATTAGGTCGGGGTAAGTCCAGGGAGTGTCAGAAAAATGCCAAAGTAAAAATTTGGGTATTACGCGCGACGCGACGGCGGAAAAATGCGAATGTCATATTTTCTACTTTTTCGTCAGAAGTAGTCAGTGTGGGGTGAGTAACGGTATGGAAACAAAGATAATGGTATCTGCAAACATTCTGTGATGGAAAGGCTATCAGTTAGCCCAGCAAATTTTTGCAGGGAAACGCTGGCATCTTTATACAGGTGTACGAAATATTTTGAGAAAATGCAACAGGAGTAGGGATGGGAGGTTCAAAAAAGCAAAGAAACAAGAGGGGATGGGCATTGATACCATTGCGCACATGCCATGTGATGCTTTGGAATTTTCTTAGCAAATCCCCCTCAGCTATTTATTCTGCATATTACAACATACCATCCCCTATTATGTTATCCCTATTATATTATTCATCTCGTTTTGATATCATCAAAGTTTGCAACACTGACGAAAGAGGATGTTCAGGTTATTTGCGTAAAATAAATTGCTCGAGGTGTTACGAATCCCAGAAGCTACTTGGAGTATAATGCGACGTCGTTTTTTAGATTCGTAGCTCCTCTTCCTCAATAATATTTTACCTGTCACACGTTATTATTATACGGACTGTATTGATATTATATCGATAAACAAGGGAAAGAATATCAATATGCAATTGGCATAGTAAATCGCTTAGGAAGAGATGTAAAGAAGCTTCCTATGGCACCAAAAATATGACCCTGAGCTGTTTACACTTTACCTTTATACTGTGTTCATAACCATTCCACACTGTTGCACTCTTTACCCCTCCTCACAATTCCTCCTTTTTGAGTTCCAATCTTTATATTACCTAAAAATGTTTGGTCCCTCGTGTGCATAATTTCTCGATACTAGTTTTCATGTTCACACACATATCTAGAGAATTTAAGTACTTCTCTCCACCGCGGTGGTCAAGTTGTCAATGGAGCTACGAAGCTATCGGCACGATAGACCCAGGGTTCAATTCCTGCAGCTAGCAGCTGGCACTACTGGAGTCAAGTGTAACGTACATTCACCCTTTGTGTGTTGATCGGAAAAATGAGTGTCCAGGTTAACAACTAAGGGACGTAACTGTGATATCGAGGATGATGCAGTGGTCTTGTATCACAAGATAGTGGGTAAATATCCCACCACCGGCTCAACGACCAAAATTATGGAGACGAACGTCTCTGTTAAGTGCATTTTGGCGTCTGTCACAAGTTTACAATTATTTTTTGATCATCATTTCTGCTTACCTTAGATGTACGAGTAGATTAGACGAGATGAATACTTTTCTTCTGATACTTAACGGTGAAAATGCCTGTTATTCTATGCCAGACAAAAGTAGCTCTCTTCATCGCTGGAATACGCAACTTTCTTCGCGCAACGAGGTGACGTTCCGTCCAAGACGTCAAATACGCCCTACTAAAATATGTGGATGATACTGGATAGATCCTCTAACTTAAAGCTAATGAGATCATATCCTCATAATTCTGTGAAAGTTATTAGATGGTGTGGTAATTGGATAGTAGTCCGAAAAATAGTCACCTGAATCACAGCAATTTCCACGTGTGTCAGAGTTACGGCCAGATTACCGTAAGTTGCAGCTGGGAACTTGTCTGAGGGAGCTGGAACTGACGGCGTGCGGGTAAGGGAAGGGCGGGAGATGCTGTACAGGGAAGGAGCTGTTGTGGAAAAATAATGAGCTTGGCCGAGAGAGAGAGAGAGAGAGAGAGAGAGAGAGAGAGAGAGAGAGAGAGAGAGAGAGATTATCATGAGTTACAAGGACAGGTAATACCTTAAAGGATCTTTCGACCCATGCTGAGGAGGTAACATGTGGTCAAATGAGAAGAAAGAAAAGGGGATTCAGACAAAATAAAGGAAACAAAGAAAGTAGGATTAATAAAAAAATTGGCCACAAAGAAAGTGGTGAGGATATATCAAGTAAAAAGAAACCAAAGAAAATACAAAATATAAAAGAATGAGAAAAGATAAATTGAAAAGAGAAAAGTCTGGCGAAGTGAGAGGCAAAAGTTTACAGCAAGATAAGATTTTTGGCAAGAATGGAAGGAACATCACCAATGTAACATAGACGTCATAACTGAAATGGATACGACGAGAAGACGAAAGAAATCTGTATAAAATGAAAAAGAATTACGGAAAACCAAGAAATACGACAATTGTGTAATAATGGAAAATAAAACCTATTCATACAAGCACTTTGTCACACACACACACACACACACACACACACACACACACACACACACACACACACACACACACAGGATCGGTCCAACAATAAGGGGGATATTAGGAAGACCTGTCAAAATAAGGGCTTTGCCAGTGTGTATTGTTCTTCTCTCTTAATTTGTCGGATAGTTTCGTCCTTTGTTAGCTAATTTCATCCATCCATCCATCCATTGCCAGACGCCATGTATCCCAAACGGGGTGGCCGACAGCTTAGAGTTAATTGTTTTACAGGGAGGGGCACTAATCCTCCACCAACCCCACTTGACACGTAGGCAGAATAAAGCAATAATTTGGCTGTAAACCTTTTCCTACCGCTTTTCATGAATGAGTTGATACAGTGCAGTAGCTGAATAAGATAATACTACGTATCTGCACACTTTCCATGGCACTGCTCCATGTCTTTACGCGTATTCCATTATTAATTTTTTTTTTACAGGATTGCATTCAAGATGGAGTGATGATAATTTTAGGCCATGTCGAAATGGCCAGAGTATAATTTGGAGAAAGCTAGTGTGTAGTTTGAAGGAAAGAGTGTAAACTTTCAAGGAAGGAAGTATGTATTTTGAAGGAAAGATTTTAGGAGTGTTGCTATTCACCTTAACTTGGCAGAGATAATCGTCCTATTGTGGCTTATTTTCCGTAGGTCGGTGGCAGAAAAAGACAACACCTCTGTTTTACGTCGTTTCCTTAACATTTTCTCGTGATTTTCACCATATTTTAGTGTTAATCTCTGGGTACAGCTCAGTGGCAGAGTAGGAGAAACTAAGACTGTACATCCTTTCCATAGCACTTTTTCGTGACTTCCACCATAATCTAATGTTAATGTCTTCTTACACCTCAGCACTCAACTGAAGATGGAGAGGTGGCAATTTTAAGCCAAGTTAAATGAAACGGGCAGATCATAGGGCAGAGGCGGACAAGGGTGCCGAGTGAACTAAGAAAGTGTGAAGGAGGGAGAGGGTTGGAGGTGATAAAGGTAAATCGAGTCATAACTTGCACCAGCAGCTGCTACACCGCCAGGCAAAGAGGAAGAGGAGGAGGAGTAGGAGGAGGAGGAGGAGGAGGAGGAGGGGGAGGAGGAGGAGAAGGCGACTCAGTGGAAAATATGAGGAAAGGGAAAATTACAACAAAAGAAGAAGGGAGAACAATAATAAAAGCTGTAGCAGAGAGGAAGAAGTGTGGCGTAAAAAAAAAAAAAAAGGCCTGAAGAAAAGGATCAGCAATGAGGTAGGCGGACAAGGAAGATATGGTTCAGGAAGAAGAGGAAGGAGGGGAAGTTGGAAATAGTGAATAATATCAAGAAGAGATCAAAAGTATGTTATAGGGGACTAATTATAATATTAAACTCGAAAACCAGAAAACAACAGAATTAATGATCTTCTTTCGTTTAATAAATATACTGTATTTCCAAACATGATGCAGAATAAAAGTTCCCTTCAAATCTCTGATATTACATCTACTACAGGCAAAAGAACATTGTTAAAAAAGAAAACATTCTTTTGTCATTAAGCATTTATCATTATCTTTCTACCTATCTGTCCATCTATCTATGGCCGGACACTTTAGTCCTCTCTCTCTCTCTCTCTCTCTCTCTCTCTCTCTCTCTCTCTCATCCTGTTGTTTTAGCCATCACCTACTTCCCTTTCGGCCACATCTCACCCTATTGTCTTCTTTTGGTAGTCGTTATCAGTGTCATCTTCATCATCATTACCCTCTCTCCACTTTTATGAATAGCCTGGTAGGGTTTAGAAACAGAAGAAAAAAAACGAACCAAAGTAGGACCTGTCTTTATCCTCAGCACATAAAAGCTCTCAATCTATTTCCTTCAGTTTCAGTTTCCCAGTTTCTGACCTTCTCAACTCACAAAAAATTTCTCCCCTTTTGCCCTACTTAGCTAACCTTGTAAATCCAGTGACGGCCTCCCGTACCCCTCCCTCCCCTACTGCCCCTCCATTTGCCCCTCTCTCCCCCTCCCCAATCCTACATCCTTCACCCCTCTCAATGCCCACTACCCTCCCCCCTAACTCTCCCTCGCTCCCTCCCGAGTTAATTGTGTTATTGTCCCGTTGGAAACAACAGTAAAAGCAAGGCGGTTAATTAAAAGGGACTCTGTTAAAAGGAAGTAATCAGGTAAACAACCAGGAAGAGTGGGTATGATCTATATAACATGGAGAAATAGCTTGTCACGGTGGTAATATTCCTCTCTCTCTCTCTCTCTCTCTCTCTCTCTCTCTCTCTCTCTCTCTCTCTCTCTCTCTCTCTCTCTCTCAGGGCAAGCGAATATGCGTGTTCATTATAAAACAAGAAATCAGAGAACACAGGAGGCACGAAAAACACAAGAGCACATCAGTCTGTCTTTGGTCGTGATTCGTCGACAGGTTCATTAATGTAGTTGACGACAGTGCAGCATTCTGGTTTAGGGCCCACATAATGCCACTCAGGGACTATCGACTGGTGACACCTCAAATGTCAGGACCAAGCAGCCTAATCCCCGGCCTGGACACTCCTGATGGGTGAAAAATTGATGCATAGATAGATAAATAGGTAGGCAGGTAGGTAGGAAGGTAGGTAGGTCGGTGGGTAGGTAGATAAATGAATAAATAAACAGGTTGAAACATTCATGAGCAGAAGATGAAAGATGGAAGTTAAAGCTACGATAGAGAAATAAAAATGCAGCGAAATGAAATGAGAGTGAAAATGAAGAGGGTAACTAATGTCAGGAAGGTGACAGACGGGATATCCTTAGCGAAATGTCAAGGAAACGACTAAAAGATAAGGTGGGAAATGTATCACGAGAATCGCATTAGTGGAGAGCATCAGAGAGAGAAGAAAGAAAGTGGGAGAAATGTGGGAAAAGTTAGACGGACGAAAGTTAAGATGAGAGTTGTGTGCAAGCAAAAGTGACAAGAGAGAGAGAGAGAAAAAAAAACGACAGATATACATGAAGAGAGAAAACGAACGCAACAGAAAAAAGTGAACACATGATGGGAGAAAGTCTTGAGTGAAAATGACATGGAGAAAAAGAAGAATGCATTTATTATAAGAAAAAAAAAAAAGACAGCTCTGACACCTTTACGAAAGCCCCCCCCCTCTCTCTCTCTCTCTCTCTCTCTCTCCGCGGCATTCTCTTCCTTCCTTTGCTTACGTCAAAGAGTAAGTTTATGTTCACCGACTTCATAACTTTCCAACCTTTTCACCTCATCTGGATTCTTTCTTTCTCTCCCTTCTCAACTTGTCATTAGTCATTGCATTCCTTTTACTTCATATATTCTTGTTATATTCATTTACTACCATCTCTGCTTCTCATCTGCTGTTTTCACTTGTATCTTTAGCGGGTTTTTTTCCTTCCGAAGTCGATCCTTGTAAGGTTATTATTTTCCTCTCTATTTGGTCATTACTCCTTTCAGCGTAACATCTCCCTCTCTAGTCAACCTTCACTCTTCTCAGCATATATTTCCCTCCACTCGACAGTATTTTTTGGCGTATTTTCTTCCACCGCAGTCGATCCATGCTCTTCTCGGCTTAATGCCTTCCTCTTTATTCCATCATTTCCCTTTTCAGCGTAATATCTTCACTGCATCCGCCTAGCCTAAGCTATATCAATAACACTTCGTCAGCCACAAGCAAAATAAGATTCGTAACCGCATTGAAGGGATATATAAAATGCGTCTTGTTTTCACTGTTCCGTGATTTTGATGAAATTGAGGAATTATACCAAGATTTGGGAAAGTTGCCTTATTGTGGAGATACAACAGACTTGGTCCGCATCTAGCCCTTTTTTATTAGTATAATTTCATTGTAAGATTAATTGATATTCTTGATCGAAATATTTTCTTCTTACTCTTCTCCTTCTATGGGCAGCCTCTCACCTGGTTTGTTCCTCTTTTTCTCCCTCCTTTTTCCTCCAGCCTTAATTTTTGTTATTTATCTCATCATCTCGAAAACATTGCTTTGCATTTCTGTTCGTCAGTGTAAAGAATTACTGTACTGGGTGATGGATGGTGAAAAGGAGACAGATGAAAGGGTGAATGACGATTAGATAATTATTTAATATAGCCAGGTTACAGACATAAGCAAGTTTGCTAACACTTCTTTGCAGACTGTGACAATGAAATGTGTTAAATGAGATATTTTTATGTGATAGAAATGGGAAGCAAACAACAAGAGTATGAGACTGAAGGAAACGTTCTGTCGCTTAAGGAAGAATGAGAAGCAAAAAAGGGAGGACAGTAAATAAAGAAGGCATTATACAATGCTGGTTGAAGAATGGCGGCGAAAATTTTGCCAGACTATATACGTTCGTCTGCTATTCCAGTGCGTCTAATTCCCACTTGAAGCATGTTCGTAATTATCTTCCCTGATCATCTGTGACCAATGAAGCATGCAGAACCTGTATCACAGTATGAATATTAGCTAACAAAGAAACAAAAAAGCTGTTATTCTAGGTGAACTCTTGTCTCCAGCTGTACCCTCCTCTCTCTCCTTCACATCTAATTTACCTACCATCCGGTGTCCTTCAGAGGCAAAAATCCATGTATTCTAATGTAAACTCATAAGTTCACAGTTCTTAACTTACATCAAACACGAGCACAATTTCGAGCCTCCAATTCACAAACAAACAGAAAGAACAATAGGAATCATTCAGAGAATGCAACACCCGCGCCTTACATAGGTTTAAAGGCCAATCAGCATGGTCAGTGGGCACCTGTGATGTTGCAATATGGTAACAAATTATTGAAAAACAATTATGCAGACGTGAGGAATTGGGTAATCTTCCTCGCTTTTGATCTCCTTTTTATAGCGTGATTCGTCAACATGCTATCAAATTGAAAAGCAACCTGCTCGAAGACACAAGGTAGCCAGTGATCGTATGGAAAGACCTAACAGCCGAACCTCTAACCCTGCCCTGTGTCCATCACCTTTGTCTTATTGCTCTTAAATTCTAATTACGTCTTCCAAACCAGACCCTCAGCCGATTCACAAAGCTTGGTTTAAATTGGATAAAAGAGCTTAAGATGGCATTACTGTCTGACACTGACTTTTGACGTCATTTTCTGAAAATGGAACCATGCATCGTCAGCTACCCTAATACTCTACCACCAATTTTGATCCAAACCGAATCAAACCTTTTCGTGTTAAATGGCCGAATCTGTCATTTAGTCCTGTGACCGTTACCTTTGTCCGATTGTTCTCAAATGTGAACCGCATTCCTTCTTTTGGTCCTCAACTCTTCCACCAGATTTGATCAAAACCGGATCAAAACTGAGTTGACGTTGCCCTTCACTACGATCTATAGCCTTTTTCGGCCAAAAAGTATTCGCCGGTTCCTCTGATGGTCCTCAATCGTTTTAACCAAATTTGGTGCAGTTCTATCCAATGTATATACATTTTCCCATAATCTTTATAATAGAAAGACAAACCGAACCAAACACACAACCCCCACGCGCTTTTGTGCGCAGGTGTAAAAGTCCATCTGGTCACTAAATAGTTCAAAACTCATTTATTGTACTCTTGCAGTTACAAAACCTAAACACTGCACAAGATAACAGAATTCTGACGGATCGTTCTTATCTCATATAATTAACACTGGTTACCTCCAATCGTTGTTATTATTATTCAAGAAGGTAGCAGCGTATTTTGGGAGCCTGTTTTACGAACTCAGTTAAATATGACGATTCCAGTGTTGCAATTATCCGTGTGTCTATTGTCTGCCCCAGGTAGCACAGCACAGCACATTATTTTCTGTGTTGCATAAAATATACTGCCATTAATTGCTGACTGTATGCAAGGTGTGGATCGAAAGTACATTCCTGGTCGCACATGAAAAAACATTCTGTAAATGAACATTGGACCCGTTTTTGGTTGCATAAGTGGCTAGTACGAAATTAATGGCAATGTTGCTTCCTTTATTTTTCCGCTGGGCATGAAAAAAATAGTTATGTTCGAGCAAAAATCTCTCTGAAACAACAATAATTAATGCTATAGTGTCAGCATTTTTCACAGCGCTGTTTTTTATGTACTCTAAGCTGTAATAAGGATAATTATGGTGGATTATTGCTCGTAAAAAAGTTTTCTACCGGATAACGAGTTCACCCTTCCTGAATGGTGTCCTCCGCTGCTGTGTCCTCTCTTCCGCCACCTTCATCACCAGCCACTCTCCCTTTCCCTAAATGCCATCCTGAAGAAGAAAGTTTAAGAAATGTACCTATCGAGTACACGAAGGTCATTATAACATATGCGTTTTTAATCTATACGTTTTGCTCTCCCAATATTCCTACCTATTTCACTTTCACATACATGTCTTTCCTGTTCGCATACACCCTCCACTCATCGACTGACCTTTAAAATCCATTATCTCATTCTTCCTTCCCCCCATCTTCACCTTGCTCTCCCAACCAGCACAAATCTTGGACATCCCTCTACCATCTATCAGCTCTAAAAACACTAATAAAAGATAAAAGGAAATAACAAGAAAGTAATTAAAACTAAGTCATTAGAGAGAAGTAGTCAGTGCCCGCTACACAGCAGGAACATAGGCCTAAAATCTAGTCCAGGAAAGTTACAGTATGAAACGAAATTAAACCCCACATTCTCATCCATCAAAGTGAAGGTGGATATACCTGACACGCCATAGGTATCACCACCTCTGTTTTTGGTTAGAGTGAACTGGTAAACATACCTTTGGGACAAGTTAACACTCTCATGCTTGTTTGATTCCCTCTCTCCTGAACAGTCATAGAATACACCCATAGTGCCATACAAGTCCTGACCATGGGAAAGGTAATGGTCGTATTAACACTAACAGGTTCCTATGACTCAGTGAAACTTATGACATCATCTGATGTTAACAGAAATGGAATACTAGAACTGTTTCAGCCTTGAGAGAGTTAACGTTGGTTGGGGGAAAAAAGGGAAGAGAGATCACACAGAAATAACCCCCTGTAGTCAATCCTGTCAGTCGAGAGCTCACTTTGGATTTCATTCTGGCTAAAAAAGGTGAATGTATTCACGTGATGAGAGATCCACCGGAATGAAAAGAATATTCTCCAAACCAGCACACAGGTATACCCTTCACTTCCAGGTTAATTTATTACTCGTGCAAGCTTCACGCAAATAGAACATTATATCATTCCTATAACTTAATGTCTGGTAATTAATCAGCGCCCACAAGCACACAAGGTTACCCAGGCCAGTACATTCTGCTTAATCCCTAGTTAATGTTTAGGAATGCAAATTACGAGAAGTTATACTGTACAGTGCGTACATTTAAGTAAGATGAAGGGAGAAGAGGGTCCGAAAGAAAAGCAAAAGCAAAGCGACAATAAATATGACAGAAATATGGAGTGACAATGAAGCCAGAAAAGAAAGAATATGGTAGATAATGAGAGAAGGTTAAAGAAGGAACTGGTGCTCGTAGTCAAGAGACCTTTGATAAGAAAAAGGAAATCAATATCAGGGAAGACTGGATGACATACTTTGTTAGCGGCAACACAACGTGCTGCCAGGGACAAAAGTTTGCCTAAGATTTCGCTACGTTTACTTCACACTTAGGGCATATCCGTCACTTATCTTCCTGACTTAGCTGTCATGTCAAGGAGAATCATTTGGAGACAGAGAAACATAGCAAACCTCTCTCATCTTAAGAATATCCTGGCAGAGGAAACTTTAAATGGAAGTGGTAAAAATATTACCAATATTTTTCCCGGGATTACATTTTGGCTGCAGTCAACCAGATTTATTTACATGCCAACTTTCACTACAGTCCATCCATTTGTGTAGGAGTTGAATGAGAGACAGACAGATAGACAGACGGGTAGACATTCCGAATCTCACCTTTTTTCTTTTTTGAGGGGTAGGGGGAGGAAAAGTGAAATGGAATACTGAAGAAACTGACCATATCCCAGACTTTGGTCAATTCTACCTTTAGCATCTCTTTTATCACCATTATCTCTCTTCTTCACGTTACCCATTCGCCCTCCTATTCGCAGTGTCAGTGATCAGTGATCTTGACTGTTGTTGCTTCCCGCTTCCTTCCCCTCCCCTCCATAACTCCGACTCCAAGAAGTACTTCACACTTAGCTGAGAGGTCTTGAGAGTACAAAGGGAGGAGAAGAAGGAGCCTGGGAGAGAGAGAGAGAGAGAGAGAGAGAGAGAGAGAGAGAGAGAGATTGGATAGGTAGATATATAAATGACAGGCAGATAGACATAGATACCTGTATATAAATGCTGGAAACTGATAGTCGATGAATAATAAAAAAGTTACATGACAGAACATATCATGCACCTCTACCATATCCGGTTTCAGTTCTAGTGTTTTATTATTTTCGTTAAGAGTTAGAATTTCACTTAGTTCTGGAAGGCTTTTCTTCCGGATTAATGCACGAGTATCTAGATGAGAAATCTTAACTGCTGTATTAACTTTCCAGTGTCGTGATCAGGGAGACGTAGCCAGAAGTATCTCCTAAAGTTCATAATCTGATACGTCTAAATGAACAAGAATCTCATCTTCATGTGTCCTCCAGATGTTACTAAATGTATTATCCATTTCTACCGGTTATGAGGAATGCTACTCCGTCGCGATTTCTCATCTTGCCATCCATCCCCCTTGCTGATAATTATAAGTCTGTCACTGAAATTTCCATTTTTTTGATACATATGTTGATATAGACCAATGGAGAAACAAGTAAAAAAGGAGCCCTCAGTGAGTGTAATACCCGCGCCTACCAACTGGACTAACGGCCGAATATTTGCCGTTGGAATATGACCTTCACATTGGACCAGTTGTTCTTCAAATCGAAAAACTTCTTTCTCATCTGACCCTAAATCATTCCATCAAATTCGGCGATAATAAGACAAAAACTGATTCGACTTTGTTCTGTGACGGTGGCTTTTGACTTTCCCTGTGAGTTGACCTTTGACTGATTGTTCTAAAAATAGAATTCATTTGTTCTTGCCTTTCCCGGAACCCTTCTGCAAAATTTGGTGTAAATCAGATTTTGAAAATATATATATTTTGGCCCCAATATGTGATCTTGATCTTTGACCTACTACTCTCAAAACATTAGCTCATCCCTTTGGCTCATCCTCAGTCCGTCCACTAAGCTTAGTTCAGTTCGGGTCAAAACTGTTTTTAACACTATTGTTCACACAGACACACGGGTCGAAATTTGACCTTGCTATGTGGCCTTGACCTTTGACTGATTGTTCACAAAAATAGAACCCCTTCGTTCTTGTATTATCCTCCATCAATCATCAGGCTTGATCTGTATCGATATAAACTTTCCAAGCACACCTTTCTAAGTCAAACTTGCATCTACTGTAGTCGTGCGACTTTAACTTTTAGCCTGTCGTTCTAACAAGCAATAGGTCAACCTCTTGGCTAACCGTCCTGCCCTCCACCAAGCTTGGTTAGAATTAATGGAATCAAAGATCACACCAAATAAACACACAAATTCAATAATGCTAAGTTATTGCACGTTCACTAATCATCACGGCACTTTGCACAGAGGTATGCCAGTGTAGTGCAGCTGTGTGGAGACCATCCTGGATTCCCTTACGAATATTGGCAACCTTAATTTATTCAGCTTAGGAGAGATATTGGAAGTAGAGGGGTTAGTCACAGCCTTCACTTAATCCATTCAGTGCTAGAGAACTTTTATAAGTTAGTCAAAGTCGTCTGTAAATAACAAGACCTTTGTGTAGAAACTGCATCACCGAAATGAAAGGGTTGCGACGAGCAAGTCAAAGCACCCACCGTCAACCTCCCATGACCAACCTTGGCAGCAGCAATCAAAACTTGTCTCTCCTTAAAACTTAACAACCCCTCTGTATTTCAGGTTTATTGTCCAAACTTCTCGTTGGTGAAATATTTGGGGTCTCATGTTTTCCCTAAGATATTACTGGTCTTGGGGAAACAAAGTTATGCAGACACTATTATTGCACGCTGGCCTCCAAAATTCTACTTTTTAACTTCTCTCCCAGCTTCCCCCTCCCGTCTCTCTCTCTCTCTCTCTCTCTCTCTCTCTCTCTCTCTCTCTCTCTCTCTCTCTCTCTATCTATCTATCTATCTCTCTCTGACTTATATCCGTTTTTTGTTTTTAATCCCGTCAGTCCGATTACCCTTGCATGCGCCATCCTCACCCAGTTTTTATGCTACCGCTATCCTTTTTTTCATCCCATCGCCGCTGGCCCTTCATTCAATACATTCCTAATTGCTATGCGGAGGAGGGGGAAGAAGAATTATGAGATAACAATACTGACAAACATCATTTAGGGCTTGTGGCTGATGCAGAATCTAATACAATATACGCAGTTCTATTATTCGTAAAAAGTATCATGTTACAGTAGTTTTACACGTAGAAAATGGTTGTTGCTCGCAGTTATAATAAAGTACACGCACACGTGTATTGTGACTACAACACCACTAGCATGTTTTTATTGTGGTGTGTGTGTGTGTGTGTGTGTGTGTGTGTGTGTGTGTGTGTGTGTGTGTGTGTGTGTGTTACATAATACACTAACCAAAACTATTTATTTATGAATCCATCACGAAGCTGCTCCTGACTTTATCTGTTGTGCTTATTTTCCTGGGTTGGAACACATTTTTACCTCCTTCACACCTTCACTCCCACTATCGTATTGTTGGAATATCAACTGAAAACAGTGTTCGTGAAAACCAAGCATATTCATCAGCATTTTTTATGATTCTGACCTTTCTTCCCACCTATGGATGGGGTGAAGTATATGTATAAACACAATTGCTTAGCACGTTGTAACTGACGAATATATTAGTGCTTAGAAGCAATGTTCAGTCACATAGAAAGCACCGTTTGATGGACTATTAATCAACTTACAAAAAAAAATCATATAGTATGGTGGTTACTGATGACTGGATGTAACCCCTCAAATGAGAAAAATGTCTCCTAAGCAGAGTAAAATTATGTAATAATTAAAAGCACAAAATGTATGTCCTGACTCTAAGCTGGTAAATCCTACAATAATTTTTTCTCCTGTCTCTTAGTATTCACGTTTTCCTCTCCAGTTTTATCGGTATACATGTTTCCTCTTCAATCTTCCCTCACTTCGTCTTGAATTCACCTCTTTTCTTCACCATTCAGCCCACTTTTTCTTCTTCTTTTCTTTGTCTCCTATTCCTTTATTTGTTGTATCCTATCCGCTTCCTTCCATATTCAATCATATTTTCTTGATTCCCACTCCGTTTCCCTCATCTCGTTCTGTCTCGTCTTATGTCTCCTATTTTTTATCCATGTGTATTTATTTCCTCTTCAACTTTCACTCCTCTCAATTCTTCTCCATCTTCCATCCTACATAATGTTAATGTTCTATCCCACAAATGTAAAGGGTCCAGTGAACAGCATACTATCTGTCCAGCAATACATTTCAACACCTACAGCTAAACCCAAGTCAGAGCAGTTAATTAAACGAAGAAATAGCGATTCATACACGCCCAAAAACTCTTGCCAGCCCAGTATTGACCTGCATAATACGAGTATGTGCCGTGTTAAATGATGAGTTTCTACTTAACTTTGATGCCGTATAAAGTAGAGCAGTACGTTGTGTTTAGTTTTGTTAGTTTTGTATCAGATCGTTGTTTTTACCTTGCATAAATGTAATATGAAGGTAGTGGTAATATGGATAAAGAAGAAACAAACATCGTCCAAAAGTCTGACCGGCACAAGAATCGAACTCGGGTTTTCCAGTGGTGGGCTGGATGGGCTAAGCAATGCATCACCTAGAATGCTATAACCACCACTACAATACTAAACGCTTCCTGCTACCACGAAATGATTTCATGATTGCGAAAGCGACCAGAAACATTCACAAGGAGAGGGAAAGAAGAGGAGGACTGGTAGGAGTGTGTATGTGCAGATGCTAAGAACGGATTTGGAATGATCTTCATTTTAGAGGTTCATTTTTTTTTTTTTTTTAAATCAGGGAAGGGTGCCCCAGTCTCCTGTAATCCCTTCAGCACGATGGCGACTTCTATAGTTTTTTCTTCCCACCTCCGCACATTATTCGACTTAAAAGAGTAGTGAAGGAGTTAATAAAGGCTACATCTACCACCATCAGTTCAAAAAATCGCCCATAATCTTTTGGGGGCAAAACTAAAAAAAATAAATATTAAGTCCTATTATAGTAGTGTATTGGATAAGAGGGAATGTTTCTTTACCTGTTACGTGTAAACAGTTATTGCAAATACGATCAAATGCAGCAGGTTTTAACTTCAATTTAAAGACGTATTATTTAATTCTTGTTAATACTAGACAGTTTTTATTTCTTTTATCACTGGAGAAATTTTTTGAACATGAGTGATTTGATACAGCATTCACTAATTCCTTTCCTTCAGGAGTAGTCTCTTAAGGTGGATAATTTGTTTGACAGCAGCTGGAACAACGTTAAATTCTGTAACATGTCTCGTTTTTAATGGTAAAGGATTCATATAAGGAGATGCATGAAGAGGAAAAAGAAGAAACAAGAAAGGAAAGTGCAGAAATGATCCAGAGAGGAAGGAGGGCGACCAAGAACGGCAGAAAGGAAGATGAGGAAATGCAGAGACAAAGGAAAGGACCGAAAACCGTAGGAGAATGTACGAGATGAAACAATACAGGGAGCAGATGAAGAAGAGAAATGCGGATAATGGGGATCCAAAGAGGGGTACGAGAAACAAGTGGACAGGAATAGCGGGAGAAAACAGAGGGAAGACGAATGATGCAGAAAGAAAAGGAGGTTGGAAGAGAACGCGAAAGAGGAGGAAAGCAAATACAGGATGATTTGCAAAACATATTAAGAGGAGAGACGCATGAGTGAAGAAATGAATATGACGAGGGCCACGAGAAAAAAAAGGACATGGGAAGACAGATAGTAGGAAATAAAAAATAATTAGAGGGAACACGAAAGAAGAGGAAGGATGAAATAATACAATGGGAGGAGTTATGAGTGATGGTAAGAAAGTGGTGGAAAGAAAAATGAGATCCTTTATAAAGGGGGGTTGGCATGAAGAAGCTGGATGAGTAGAAAAGAAAAAGTAGTTTAGAAGAAACAGGAGAGAAAATGAAACAAAACGCAGGATGAAATGCAAAATGAACTGAGAAGGAGGGGCCTAAGAAATGGAAAGACAGAAGCGAGAGAAAGAGTGTAACAAAAAGACGGATGAATCAGTGAGAAGACCCGAGATGAAAGAAGAGAAACGATTCAGAAGACGACGCGACAAAGGAAGAAGCTAAATTCAGGCTGGAATGCAAAATAAAGAGAGAGAGAGAGAGAGAGGGGGGGGGGAATAAAAATGATAATAAAAAATAGAAGGATAATTTGCACTGACTGATTAACTCTACTGAATGAGACTGATAAAATGCAATGGAATTAATCACGACACATGTGGCATTTGGACCCATAACACTTATGTTACACATGCTCCTCCTCCAAGACTCAGGACACCGAATGACATTTTTTCTCATCTTACCTTAGTTAGTATCCTTTTCCACTCACTTGTGTTAATATCTCATGTTACATTATCTCATCCCAAGTCTGATTGCCTTTGCCCTTTAAAGCTAGCCTTTTTCCTGCGTTTGTCAGCGTGATTTTTTCCTTTTGACGCTCTATTTTTATTTTACCATTTGTATTTTGCCTTTTTCTTATTCTTTAATGGATGGGGAAAAAATCTGAAAGACGACACTTTTTAAATGGTAATAGTAATTCCTGTCTCGTTTAAGCTGCATAGGTATAGCCTTCTACTCTTGAAATTGGTTTTCTGAACTGTATATTGCTAAGTATGTAGTATGAATTGTGCACGTAGTAGGGAAGGCGAGGGATACCACTACTGATCCTGTTGCCTCGAGGGAAAATAGAAGCCTGGCCGTGAGCTATGGGATTTAGGGAAGGAAAATAAGGTACGATGGTGCTTGCATAATTGAACGCTTCAACCCAAGGACGTGCTTTTCCTTTGTTCTTGGTATCTTCAGAAGAATTTATGTAATATGTGGGGAATCCTGACAGTGAAGGGTATAGAAGCAACTCCATTCAGTCTCCTCAAAACTAAATAAAATAATTGCCATGTAGTGGCAGGAATAAAAGGTCTTTCGAGAGCTATATAAAATCGTCATTAGTAGCAAGATCAGCTGCAAAACTAATAAAATCGTTATATGATGCCAAGAGGAATACCATGCCACAGTATTGTAATATAAAAAAAATGTTGTGACATTTTTCCTTGCTTAGTTTTGCTACTCCAGACGATTTAGTTCAGCTTAGGAAAGATCTCTCATACTTAGAGAGTTAAAGAAAAGTGTAACCCATCCAGTTCAGAACCTCTCTCCTAAATGGAATGGAATCGTGTAAAAAACACACACACACACACCCAGTTCCCGAAAGTGACGCGAGAGAGCAGAGTCAAAGGAACGGAAGCAAAAGAGAAATACTACGCCACAGTTTATTAGCAAAACGCGAGAGGTATTTCTCCAGACTGAATAAAATCTTTAGACGTCCTCTCACCAGACGATTTTGCGTACCTTAAGGAAGACCTCTTTATATGGAGAGATCGTATGATCCTCCATTAACCCCATCGCAATAACAGGTGTCCTATAAGATGAATAAAATTGTCTAGTTGCAGCAGGAATAGATTAATACCCGTACATGCATAAATACATACATACAAACTCAACGATACCGTATCATTGTAATACAGGAAAATGTCAGATGTGTGATACGAGTTGTCTTAATTCATATGTGTAAAAATCATAAGTTAGCTATTTCATTGTTTTAAAATGTTAGATTTCCTGGATATAAATACCTCCGTGTTTTGTAATGGCTTGTGAGTATGAAAAGTACTCTACCACTTAAGGGGGGTAGGGGGGTTTCAAGAATACTCCCCCAGTATCCCTGCTTGTCGTACGAGGCGACTAAAAGGGTTGGTGGTGGGTTAGTGCCCCACCCCGTAAAAAGAACTAACTAAAAAAGCAAATAAAGCGCCTCGGACCCGGACGGACCATACGTTGACGACTAAGGAACGGACAAAGGACATTCTGAGGGTAGGAAAGTGGAATGTGAGAGGAGTGAATGATGAAGTGAAAGAGAGAGAGATTGTCCAGGTGCTTGAGGATGCAAAAGTGGATATATGTGGATTGACTGAAACTAAATGGAAAGGTGAAAGGATGAGAGAATGGGAATACGGTGTAGGTATATGTGCGGGAGTCAGTGAGAATGAGAGGGCAAGAGAGGGAGTATGTCTGATGATAAGTAAGAAGTGGAAGGAGAATATAAGAGAGTATGGAACAGTGGGTGCAAGGATTGTATGGGTGAAGATGAAAGTAGGTATACAAGCATGGGCGATTGTATGCGTGTATGCTCCAACAGAGGATCGAGTGGCAAGAGTGAAAGATGAGTTTTGGGCGAGAGTAGAAGCATGTATGGACAAGTTTGAGAGGAGCGAGAGAGTGCTGTTGACTGGAGACATGAATGGCAAAGTTGGGAATGTACGAGTGGATGGAGTGGTTGGTCAGTGGGGTGTGCCAGCTGAAGTAGATGGGAATGGTAGTGCTTTGGTGGACATCTGTGCTGGTAAGGGGTTGGCAATAGCCAACACCTACTTTCGTCATAAGATGATCCACCGGTATACATAGAGAGTAATGAGGAGGATGGATGGTGAACTTGTTGAACGAAAGGCAATGATAGACTACGTGTGTGTGGATGAGCGAATGAGAAGACAAGTGTTGGATGCAAGGGTGTGGAGAGGGTGGGGGAATGGAGTCTCGGACCATCACTTAGTGATGGCCAAGGTAGAGCTGCATAGAAAGTGGTCGAGGAGACGAAGGGGAAGACAGGAGGAAGCAGCTCCTGTGAGAAGAGTGGAGAAATTGCAAGATAGTGAGAAAATGACAGAGTATAAGAGCATAGTGGAAGAAAGATTGGGAAGGTATGAGCTAGAGCAGATGGAAGGGGTGGAAGACGTATGTAAGATATTCACGGAAGAGATAAGCGCAGCGTGTGAGGCGGTTTGTGGAGTGAGGAGGAGATGCAAGGGTGTGCAAGGGACAGCATGGTGGAATGATGAGGTGAAACGAGCTGTGGAACAAAAGAAGAAGCCATATGGTGAATGGTTGGCGAGTAGAGGTAGGGGAGAAGATGAGAGAGAGAAGAGAGAGGTATATGTGAGCAGGAGAAGGGAGGTTAAGAGACTGGTGAAGGAGAGTAAGAAGAAAGTGGATGAAGAGTTTGGGAGGAATCTGAGTGTGAAATGGAGGGAGAGTAAGAAATTGTTTTGGAAGGAGGTAAAGAAAGTAAGGCAGGGTGAAAGGGGAAATAGTGGGGGAGTGAAAGATAGGAATAATAGATTGTTGGTGGAGAAGAGAGTGAAATTGAGGAGATGGAAGGAGCACTTTGAGGATTTGTTGAATGTAGAGAGTGAGAGCAGTGTGAGTATAAGTGGTTGGGGAATGGCTGGGAGAAGAAGAGATGAGAGGAGGGAGGAAGAGATCAGTAGGTCGGAAGTAGTGGAAGCGATGAAGAAGATTAAGCTGGGAAAGGCCCCAGGAATTGATGGAGTGTGTGGTGAAATGCTTAGGTATGGGGGTGAGATTGTTGTGGAGTGGATATGGAAGTTGTGTAGATTGGCTTGGGAAGAGGGAAGGGTTCCAGAGGACTGGAAATCAGGTATAATTGTTCCTCTGTACAAAGGAAAAGGGGAGAGAGAAGTATATGGTAACCATAGGGGTATTTGCCTTCTTAGTGTGACTGGTAAAATATATGGTAGAATACTCATTGATAGGGTTAGGCATATGACAGAGGAGCTAGTTGGAGAAGAACAAGGGGGACTTAGGAAGGGAAAAGGGTGTGTAGATCAGATATTTGTTCTAAGATGTTTAGTGGAGAAGTATCTAGAGAAGGGAAGGAAAGTGTATGCTGCCTTCATGGACTTGGAGAAAGCTTATGACAGAATAGATAGGCAAGGTATGTGGAAGGTATTAAGAATATATGGAGTGAAGGGGAAATTGTTGAGTGCTGTGAAGAGTATGTACGAGGGAGCTAGGGCTACGGTGCGAGTGGATGGTGAGAAGAGTGAGTTCTTTGATCTCAATGTGGGACTGAAACAGGGGTGTGTGATGTCTCCATGGCTGTTTAATATATATATGGATGGGGTTGTAAAGGAGGTGCAAGGTAGGGCAGTGGATGTGGGGGTGGCCCTAATGAATGAGGGTGAGATTTGGAAGCTTTCGGTGTTGCTGTTTGCTGATGATACAGTATTGTTGAGTGAAGATGAATGGGAGTTGCAAGGTTTGGTGAATGAATTTGGGACAGTGTGTAGGAGGAGGAAGCTGAAAGTTAATGTAAACAAAAGTAAAGTTATGGTGTTTGAGAGGAATGAAGTCACAGAGTGTGCAGTGAGGTTGGATGGTGAGGATATGGAGAATGTGAGTGCATTCAAGTACTTGGGTAGTGTGATGAGTAAGGATGGAACTTTGGGGGATGAAGTACGTGAAAGGGTACAGCAGGGAAGAAAGGTTGTTGGTACACTGAAAGCAGTGATGAGAAATAGAGAGGTGAGTATGGAAGTTAAGAAGTCACTGCATGATAGTATTGTGATCCCTACCCTGACGTATGGAAGCGAGGCGTGGACCTTGCAAGAGGGGAACAAGTCAAAAGTGAGAGCAGTGGAAATGAGTTACTTGAGAGGAGCATGTGGAGTGACGTGGAGGGACAGGTTGACGAATGAAGAAGTGAAGGAACGTTGTGGGGTAGATGTGGATGTGGTTGAAAAGATTAGGAGGAATACACTGAGGTGGTTTGGACATGTGGAGAGACTGGAGAATGAAAGACTGACTAAGAGGGTGTATGTAGGTGAGGTGGAGGGAGGGAGAGGGAGGGGTAGACCGAGGATGAGGTGGACGGATGGAGTTGAGAAGTATATGAGGGAGGGGGGGGTGAGTTGGGGGGAGGGGAGTCAAATGGTGGGTGACAGAGTGACTTGGAGGCGTTTTGTCTGCGGCCACCCTTTGCGGGATTAGGGCGTCGGGCTATAGATAGATAGATAGATAGTTTTTGTTAGGCAATCTGGAGATTTAGCGGTTCAGTACAGTTCCCGCGCGCTTGCTTGCTTCCGCGAGTGTGTGTGTGTGTGTGTGTGTGTGTGTGTGTGTGTGTGTGTGTGTGTGGAGGGGGGAGGGGCTTACTTTTTCAGAGAGAGAGAGGGGGGGGGGGAGAGAGGTTAATGTAGCCCAAGGGATCCTGTGTGTGTGTGTGGGAGTAAAGTGTACCACAGACAAGTCGCATGATTCAATAGACGTTCAAGAAGCTTAGTGTTCAGGAATCTTACTCACAACCCCTCCTAAGTCTAATTCATGTTTAAAATAGTTTATGTAAACGAAAATTTGACTGCTGAAAACTGAACAACGCAGATAGTTAAAAGGAGATCAACTCAGTATACTTTATTCTTGATCTGGGGTTTAATAATTGAGAGGTTCACATTCACTGCACATTTGTTTTATCAGACCACACTTCAGATACAAGAATATGAATGAGTTTTTCTCTCGGAAATGACGGTGATATAATATTATATATGCTACATAGAATCAGCTAGAAAACACTCAGGGAGAGCATACCTCCGCCGATGTCCGATACGGAGCCGACCCCAAATGTAATTAATTCTTTCTTGGTCCATGGCCCACCCTTCCACAAAAATTCATTGAAATTCATTGAGAACATATATTGTAAGGGATACATGGGATCCGGATCCGCCCCCAAATTTAATCAAATCTCTCTTGGCTCAGGGCCCACCCTTCCACACAATATCATTGAAATTAACTGAGAACTTTTGGAAATATCGTGTGGACAAAGAAACAAATAAACATACAAACATAGGTGAATAAAGAACCTCCTACAACTTCGTTGGTGGAAGTAACTAATGGATTTGGCTTCTGTAAATGAGATTAATATATTCGCTGATTACTTACGTCGTTTTTTACTATGACCACATTTCGAACACATACGTGTGATCATTCGAAATTGTCCATGGTATTCCCACTGTCAGGAACTATTGTAATAGAGTTAATGACTGTATATATCAAAGCATTCTAGTCGAAACAAAGGATACTTTTTTTTCAGTAATATTATGTCATGTACATTTTATATTGCTGTCATTTTCAAGCGATTTCTACCACAGGTTTGTTCAAAGTAATGATAGTCTCTTACAGTTTTGAAGAATTTGTATCTTTCATATCCTCTCTAGACGTGAGGTGTGCGCAGGCTTCTTTTGTGTGACCTTTTGCGTGTTGCCAGAAAACGTCATGACCCGCCTCTCCTCCTGTCTGGAATTTAAGATATTTTTCCACTTTTCTCTTCAAGGATTTTCTTCGTTCTGAGGCGACCCCTCAAGAGCGGAGAAACAGATATTGGAATCCTTTGAGGCTCTTCCGTCTTGAGTTTCTTATCTGTCTTTACGGGGTATTTCTCTCCTTTTTTTCAGTCAGTATTTTGTTGTTACACAATAAGAACTTCCTTCTCTGTGCCTGCACCCCGTTGACACTTAGCGCCTCTTGCCCTGCCAGCTTTCCTATCCTCCCACCCATAACAACTGTCATTCTTCAGTTGTACAGTGATCTCAAAAGTTTCCGGAACAGCCAGAGCTAAAAGTTCCCCTAATAGTCAACTGTTTCCACAGCTCACTTACGGCATGTCTGTCGTTTGCGTTCAGATTAAAAGAATCGTCTGTGGTCCGACAGACATACCAAGCACCTCCGTCCTAGAAATAATAGGCCCAGATATCCTGGCTTCACTCTCTGAGTCAAACCATTGGCACATTTTAAAATTTCTTTTACCAGAAGAAATTCATATACACCTCTGCACCTACCAGATAAACTCAGGCCTTATACCATTAAGATAAAAATGTACGCAGGTAAATGCAGAGAATATTGCACAACATTTCTGGCTGGAGGCGGTGCAGCTGTCGAAGAGTTGTAAGAGAAATTTGCTGTACAATACTAAATATCTAAAACGGCACACCGATAGCGATCCTGCAAATACTAACAGACGAGAGGTATGCGAGGGGTAAACACAGATTATATCCAACAAGTAATGGTGAATAATATGGAGAAGATGCAGTAGGATTAAAGGAAAAAGACAACTCCAGTAAGCATGAAAATAAAAAAATGATAAGTTAGCTAGAATAATGAAGACCTTGAAATGTCTTGATGAAATTAGGAATAAAAAATAAAGAGAATCAGTAAATCTAACTGCCTACGTGCAGCGTGGCCACGCAAGCAAACAGGATTTTTATTTTCAGCACTCCAGTCAGTTACTTTGACCAGATCGTAAAATTGTTTTCAGAACTTGGTGAATGGGGTGCAAAGAGGAGGGGCAAATACTGCATGTCACGTTTCAGCTAAAACGGGAACTGAATATGCTGATTTGGGGGCCTTGTTCTCGTAGACGTTATTTATTTATTTATTTATGTTTGCCGGACTTTCTTGATTTTATTAAGCTCGGAGTAGATTTCTGCAACAGGAGGAGCTAGATATAATCCTGATTATTCCCATCATTAAAGGGGTGCTCTCGCAGGATGGATAAATTTTCATGGTGTTAGCAAGGATCTATCAAATGTTACTTTATTTTAGTGATGAGGCTGCAAGGTTGTCTAGAACATATAAATGCGTACAAAGGAAAGCAGACGGCAATATGTATTGGCCAGTTCACTTTTTTTTTTTTTTTTTTTTTTTTTTAGGGTAGGCAGTGATCATGATAACTTTTCTGCGAACTTAAGCTTAGGAGAGTAAAGCAGCAAGGCTCCTCTGCCTTGGTCATTTGTTGCTGATGCTGTCATAGCATTCTCTTATACTTGTATCCTTATGAACTTTTTGTTAATATAGCGATTTGTTTAATTAACTCTTGGCACCACCAACAAAATAATCATAATAACAAATAAATACACAACAGGGGCAAAAAAAGTATTCTTGCTGAAATATTGATTGAAAACTCTACAAACAAGTTTGTTGTCGGCTGGAACTCGATTTATCGTAGGGTGTGATGAAGTGCCTTTATTTTATCCTGGTGGTGATGCATATTTTACATTACAGAGATTGAGAAAGGAAAAACGTTAAAATACTGGGGACACATTCACATATACTCTTACAATCGCTTTCCTGTGGTAATTGTTTTTTTTTTTTTTCTGAAAGGACATTACTGAATCTTCTCATGCCTCTTGTTCCACCGAGAGAAAATGCGAGTACACCTTGGTTACGAAAGGAAGATTATTGTACGTTATATTTGTTTTTGCAGACAGGACAGGGAAAGGGGAATGCAGAGTCTTCCCGTGTCTCTTGTTCTTATTGATGGTGTGTGGCTGAGATGTCAAAAGGTGTTGTTATGAGGGCTTTAAGAATGTGTGGCGATGATGTGTTGGTGTGGTGAAGCAGAGTGAGTGATGCGAATGACAGTGTATAATGAGGGTGTGTGTAGAAATACTGTGTTTGTGTGATGAGGATATTAGAGCGTGTGGTGAGATCAGGGTGCTAGTCTATGATGATGGTGTGGGTAGTAAAAATATTGTGTTGTGAGGGTGTCAGAGTATGATGAGTGTGACAACGTAGGGGTGTGATGGGGTGAGGGTGGGACTGGCCACCTACCCTCCCACAGAAGCATCAGCTAGTTGCCAGACATAATCACCAGTATCGAAAACAGATATCGGCGGTAATGGGGTCGCGTACAAATTAACTAACTGGTATTGGCGTTTATGTGCTGCTCTACACCTTCCTCACATCAGTTTTGGATTTTTTGTTTCAGCAGAAATTTTTTTTACCACCATGACGATATATAAATATTTTTTTCAACCTGCCTTTTATATTTCAAAATGTATTGACAGGGGAAATGCTAGGCCGTAGTTTTACACCTTCATAAACATTAGTGATAGTAGGTCACAACTGAGATTGAACAAACATGAATATGCATTACATGCCAAGTGCTCGTAAGCGACAATATCAAGTCCTGTGACCAGATTTTCTTTAATGAAAAATATTGTCTGGTGAAAACTTAAACTGCAAACTTCTATATCAACAAAGATGCTACTAAAGATGGGTTTTAACAGTCCCACGGAGGTAGGTTTTATAAATGAACAACATTACCTGGCGTTTACCGATATACAATAAAAAATTCGTCAGTGGAAGCCTGAAGGTTAAAGCGAACCATGTATCATGATTCAAGATACTTAATTTGCTGACCACAGGATGGCATTGTAATTTTACCACGCCAATTTGCAACAGGAATGAACTCTGTATTGGTGAGTTATGGCTGAAGTGCGTGTGTGTGCGTGTGTGTGTGTGTGTGTGTGTGTGAGAGAGAGAGAGAGAGAGAGAGAGAGAGAGAGAGAGAGAGAGAGAGAGAGAGAGAGAGGACGCCACCTTATTGAGGAAGTTAATACTGTCAGTTTACAGGTGCAAGAAAATGATCGTGTAAAAAAAAAAAAAAAAAGCTTTGTATCGTTTTTTTTCGACGTCACGGGTGTCATGTTAGGGCAGCTGACCCAGCACAGTTAAGCGTGGCGATACTTGTTACTGCTGTTTCATAATTGTAAAAAGAAGCATGTGTGTAGTCCTTCGTGAATATTTGTCTCTGGTACTCACCCCGGCCTCTTGATTATCTTAGCTATGGTTGCTGTGGCGTTCGTGATCTATTTTGTATTGACTTTGTATATGTACCGTGTTCATGAGTGTGGGGGCTGCATTAACCAGTCAGTTTGGCCTACCAGAGAGAGAGAGAGAGAGAGAGAGAGGCTATCTCCTTCAGGCTGATTATGTCTCTGTCACATGATTCTTACTATTGCAAGCCAAACTTGGTGCAGTTTTCGGGTTGAGGTCATGTTGCAAAGGGAATAATGAAGACTATACCTGAACAATATGTCTATCTTGAGCTGAATAAAATACTCTGGAGAAAGCAATAAAAAATACAAAACGCACTTCCTGATTTAAGCGCAGTTGTCTTTACTATAGATGATGTATTAACTCTCTCTCTCTCTCTCTCTCTCTCTCTCTCTCTCCACCACTAATGTCTCACTTCCTCAAACTCAACATCCTCCTCAGTGTAACAGACTTGCCCACTTAAGAGCAGGCCGGTGTAAGTGATCAGGCAAGTGGCGGTGTGAGATGCCATCACAGTGTTATTGTGGTCCCTGAGCTGGCCACCGTATTCTGGGTGGTGAAGGTGCTTCGTAACACCCCTTCCATACCGATTTATTTTCATATTACATTTTTTCATCCTCTTGATTACTATTTACATAATTTTAATACTGACATTTTGCAGTTTTGCGTCCTTAATATAAAGATAATATTATGTGGTGAAATGAAAGGAATAAATCGCAAAGGGAGCCGTGTTACGAAATCTTCAAAGCCACTTACAATACGACCCCACAAACAATACTTCTTGGGTAATGTTCGGTTGTGAGGGGAGGAAAGATTCGTTGTGTGTGTGTGTGTGTGTGTGTGTGTGTGTGTGTGTGTGTGACGGGGAAGTAGCTGGTGCAATAATGTGAAGGACGTACTAAACAGACCAAAAGTCATTGGGTCAAAGTGAAGTAAAAGCCTTCCACCGGTCAAGGTTGTGGCTGATGATATTAATGTCGATACTGATGTCAGTGTTGATGTTGAGGCAACAATACTGATGCTAGTTTTAACATCGTCGTCGTCGTCGTCGTCGTCGTCGTCGTCGTTCTTGTTGTTGTTGTTGTTGATCACGACAATCAATCAATCAATCAATCATTTCCTGTGGCACCCTCGGGGATGCATAGGGCCTCGATGAACTCACACCACTACATCCTATCTTGTGCTAACTCCTCAAGATCTCCCCAACACTCATCTCCAGCTTCCCGTCTCATTGTCCTCACCCACGTCTCTTTTGGCCTTCCTCTACCTCTCCTACCAGGTGCCACCCACCCTGGTGTACCTCGTACTATTCCCTGTCTCCTATACACATGTCCTAGCCACTTCCATCGTGAGAATCTAACATATTCATCGATCGGCTGCACTCCCGTTATTTCTCTAATTCTACTATTTGGTATCCTTTCCCACCACTTAACTCCTAATATTCTTCTAAGTGCTTTATTTTCAAACACCAAGAATTTATTTTCCATAGTCACTGTGCTGTACCAAGACTCGTGTCCATAAATTAAGATACTCCTAACCATTACCTTATAAAGTTTGATTTTTGTATGCACAGAGAAATTGTTATTATTCCAAATATTTTTAAGCATTCCCATTGCCTGATTAGCCTTCTTTAACCTTTCCTCGAATTCAAAGTTCAAAGAACCATCCTTGGCTAAATAAGTACCTAAATATTTAAACCTATCAACTTGCTTTACAACCATACCTCCAATTACACATTCCTGCGCATTTTCCATATTCATATTGATTATTTCAGTTTTTCCACAATTAATAACCAAACCCACCTTGCGACCTTCACTCACCAAACAGTCCAACACTCTCTGCATCTCTTCTGGCCCATCACAAATCAAAACTATATCATCTGCATAATCTAAATCCAAAAGTTTCCTGTTCTCTCCCCAAAGTATACCTGCACCGGTTTCTGTTCCAACACGTTTCATAATATAATCAATGACCAATATAAATAGTAAAGGCGATAGAACACCACCTTGAATTACTCCGGACTTGACTTCAAACGAATCACTCAGACAACCATCAACCATCACTTTACAAAATGTGTCCTCATGCATGTTCATAATGACCCTCACAAACTCCTCTGGTATTCCATAATGTCTCATGATCTTCCCCATAGACTCTCTCGAAACACTATCAAAAGCCTTTTCAAAATCAACAAAACAAAGACTTAACGGTACTCTCATTTCATTAACTTGCTGCATCAAATGCCTAACTATAAAGATCTGATCATTGCAACCACGTCCCTTTCTAAAACCAGCCTGTTCATCCCTCAGAATACCCTCAACCACCGGCTCCAACCTATTTAACAACACTCTACTGAAAACTTTCAAAGCTATCGGTGACAAAGAGATTCCCCTCCAATTACCACATTCACTCAGGTCTCCCTTCTTCGGAACTTTAACAATTACACCATTCTTCCAAACTGATGGTAGTAACCCCGTCACCCATATCTTATTGAATAGCTTGGTCAAGATCATTATTAATCTATCCCCCTCCACTTTAAACATTTCCGGAAATAAACCATCCTCCCCTGGTGCCTTATTATTCTTTAACTGTTTTACTGCTTTCTCCACTTCTGCAAGCCTCAACTCTCCTGTTTCTATATTTAAATCTTCCTGAGCAGACGGTATATCCTCTTCTGGTGGTATTGGTCTATTAAGAACTGTCTCAAAATGCTCTTTCCATCTATTTTTAATATCTCCATCTTTGGTCAATAAATTTCCTTCCCTGTCTCTAATTGGTATTTCCTTGCGTTTACCTGCATAACCACTCAGTTCTCTAATCGATTCATATGCCATTTTTTGACTCTGTCCATCATTTTTGTTTATTAGGATCACGACAGCAATAACTAATATCATTTTTTAAAATCATTGGCTAGAGTCGACATTTGTTTCAGTCTAGAGTCCTGCTCCTGTTACACCTGTGTATTATTCTGGGGTTCAGTTTTTCTTGGTCTCGTCAGCTGGGTCAGGATATACAGTGATTTTTTTCCATGTGTTTCCAGAAATGAGATGGATTTTCTTGTGTGTGTATATATATATATATATATATATATATATATATATATATATATATATATATATATATATATATATATATACATACATAGACAGAGAGATAGATAGATTGTGTGTGTGTGTGTGTGTGTGTGTGTGTGTGTGTGTGTGTGTGTGTGTGTGTGTGTGTGTGTAAAGAGGACAACAACAGTGGCCTGGTAAAACATAACAACGCAACAAGAAAATCCGTTTTCTTTCCGGAAAGACGTGGAAGAATTCACGGTTTATGCAGACCCAGCCGACGAGACCAAAAAAACTGAACCCCAAAATAATACACAAAGGTAACAGGAGCAGAACTCTGTATTTAAATATATGTCATCTGTAGCCAATGATTTTTAAAAATTATATTAATGTAAAATCAATACTTAGCGACTGCATAAGGTTAGTTGTGTGGTGGGAGAACCGCATGAAATGGAAAGAAAGGAGAAAACTCAAAACAAACGTCAACTCTGCACAGTCATTTTATGTGTTGGGAAGAGAGGTGCAAAGCATATCTTGCTTCGCTAGTGCATGGAGCCACTGTGATGTAGATGATACAAGTTCCTCTCCCGATGTACGTACAGTACAACTCACGTTTAGAGTTGGAAACGGAGGCCGTGGAACATACTTAAAGTGGGTGCTGCTAGTATGTAGTTTCAAATTCTTGCGTATGTTTGCACGCTGTCGATTCTCCCGATGGCATGAACTGCAGACTTGACAACATAGCTAATACAAAATTTCAAATTATGAGGAGTAAATACGCCTTTTGGAAATGCCATTACAGCACTTCGTATGTGCAGGAATACGCTAAAAAGGAAAATGTGGTAGAAGCTTACGACAATACGGGCCACGGTTAGAACCAAGTGTGTGGGAAACTGGCAGGGGCATCAGGTGTGGACAATAGCTGTGTGGTGCAAGATATGAGGCAGGAAGGGAGTGTGGGTCATGCAGGGAGTGTGGGTCATGGGCAAGTGCTAAGAAGAGAAGGAATATAAAGGGCAGGGAAAGGACACATGATGTGATGGAGATGGTGTCAGGCAGTGGAAGGTAATTAGTAAAGGAACATGTAATATGTGGAGTGGACGGGGCTAAGGCGCGGTGATGAAGGGAAAATATTTGGAGAAGGAAGTAAATGGAGCACAACGAGAGAACACAGGAGGTACAGCAAATACCTCATGGACGTGAGGAGTAATAGATGACAAAGTAAGAATGAAGGATGGCGAGAAAAAGAGGGAGAGTGAAAATTATGTGACTGAATATCGACTAATAGAATTATTTTAAATGGAATAAAAGTAAAAGACACAAGGTGAATCAGGAAAGGAAAAGGATAGGTGAGGGGAACGTGAGAGAAGTGGTGAAAGCTCCAACACTCGCTGACGCAGCAGGATTCTCACTTCAGAGAATAAACGACCGTCCCCAGTGGTAAGAGAGCAACTGTGTCTCCTTGCACCCATTCTCACAGGAACAAGGTCTGCAAGGACCGTATGAACATAAACTGGTTATGAAACTACGTTTCTCCACCAAGTGTGTGTTTCCAGTTGCTTCGTTGGAAGAGCATTATGTTGAACACCACTTATTACCAAGGTCCAGTGCTTATTACTAGCTATATTTCGTGATATATATATATATATATATATATAAACCACACAGTCCTTGAAAATATTGATATCAACAGGGAAATAAATACTCACTACGAGCAATCTCTGTCATTCTAATGCTATTTTGAAGATACGAACATCCAACCCCACTACCACATTGTTATGGAAGAAACATTATTTCAAGGTGGCTCTTCCCAGTAGGTACACTCACTTCCATTGGTGACCTTAGAATGCGGAGTTGCTAGTTTGCTGTTTGATTCTTGTTCAGTGACGATTTTGCTTTGATAATCTACTATAGGGGAAGAATTCATCCGCCCTTCGTGCTTGCAGCAAATGTAACACTGAGCACAGAGGAGTATATAAGTAATAATATAAAAAAGGAAGTCTGTTGGCTCAAGTACCTATTAATATAAAATAACACTTTCTGCCGCTATGTTAAGGCTGGATGACAACATTCAGTTGTATAATTCTTCCTGTATGATATGTACAGCATTTACAAAATGCCATTTAATTTTGAAGGGGCGAAAACCTGAAGGACGAGATAAACTTCTTCAGTCGTGGAACACAAATTATCTCCTGAAGGCTAACACGAACAGCGAAGCCTGGAGATTGATACCTGAAGGACGAAACTGTATATACCAGAAGTAGTCGGAATGACTAATGAATGACCTACACTGAAGCATGAAGCACGAAGTTACATATAAAATCCTCAACGGAAAAAAACAAAAACAAAAAAAAACAAGCATGATATTTAAATTTATATAAACTAACCTGAATGACGAGAAAATACAGTTAGGTCTGATGGATGAATTTGCACACAGTAGCCTGAATAGCAAATGATTACACGGAACCTTACTGGTGTCATAATGTGATGTGCTGCTTCAAGTTTTTCAAGACTAGATGTCATGGATGGAGACGAGTGTGTAGGATGGACTTTGATGACAGAAGATGGAGGACGATGACGGGATAAGAAAGCCCTTTGAATTGACGCGTTGGAGTTGGGTTGCAGGATGAGATGTTCATTTTTATGCTATTCACTACATCACAGCAGTAATGGGTGGGGTGGACAGAGAGGAGTGGGGGAATGAGAGTGGACGGTGGCGGATGACGGGGAGGAGGGGAGGCGGGAGTAATGCACAGTGTGAAGATGGGCGTTTTATGCTGGTCGGTATGAGCGTCGCCTGGGCATATTCCCAAACATTTGTCCAAGAACGATATCAAGACTGAAGTAAGCTCACGCCATTGTCATACCTGGCGTCGAAAGGGTTCCGAATGCGATTAACATGTTTTAAGTCTCCACACACACACACACACACACACACACACACACACACACACACATTTAATCCCCTCCCATCCATTGGCTCTCACTTTTTTTTTTTCTTTACAGTTGCTATACTGGGGCATAGAATTGGGTTCTAGCCAGACTGTCCAAATGTCAGGCTTTATAAAAAAGTAATTGACAAGATCTTTACCTTTATATCTCAATGGCAAACAAGAATAATGATGCATTGTTTGTGACTGAGTGCCTTGTTCATTTTACTGTTGATACTGAGGTCTCAAGGACACCCGACACTTCCCACTGCCTGACTGACTATACTGACCTCAGCCACGACATTATGCTGTACTCTTATTGGCACTGAAAATATATTACAGAAAGAGTGAGAGAGAGAGAGAGAGAGAGAGAGACGTACAGCTCCATTCAGAAGTTCGTACTACACCCAAAGTGGAAGGCGCTAGTCTCGGCCCCTCCTTCCCGGACGACAGGTTACAGCTTCGGACCTCCCACGAGCAACCAGACTTTGGCTAGTATCAAAGCAGTGTCATTCGCTCACCGACTGTTAAATGAAATGAGAATTTTATTTTCATACTCACAGATTTCAGTCACTCTTACTACTGATTACATGATGGAAGTATGTTTATATTCGCCCGCCTTAAAAAATATAATACAATAATACCCGCAGAAAAGCACATAACAGAATATATGAAGGTCGGCTAAGAATCAATGTGATTATGCGAGTTAGTGAGTTATCGCATGTCTTAATCCCCAGACACGGGCAGTTTTTCGGCTAACCATCTTAGCTCAGTATTTATGAACAGTTCTACCGTTTCAAGGAAAATCTAAGCAGCCAAAAATAATGTGTATGCAGCCAAGATATTCAAACATTTACGAAGTATCTGAACAGCTAAAATTCATGTTCATACTCAAAAGTAGATGAAGACGATTGGTGGAGTCTAAGGAATAATGGAAATCATATGTTTTAAGATGAAGTAGCAAACATGATGTTTCCTCTACGTAACCGTCGGTCTCTCTCACTCTCTCTTCTCTCTGTCTGTCTGTCTGTCTGTCTGTCTGTCTCTCTCTCTCTCTCTCTCTCTCTCTCTCTCTCTCTCTCTCTTTATCTCTGTCTGTCTGTCTCTGTCTCTCTCTCTCTCTCTCTCTCTCTCTCTCTCTCTGTGGGGTGTGGGAGGGGGTGTTCCACCGAGGTGTTTTGGCTATCCTCTGCTCAAAGGTGAAATCAGCACCATCACGTGCCCCACCAAGTTGACATAAATCGGCGAGACGAGAAATTAGTGCTCAGAGGTCAAATTTTTTCGCGCTACGTGATGATGGCTTTTCCATCAGGGCAACAGCGCATCAACTTGACCTCACTACAAAAACTGTGATGAAGTGGATAAAGAGATGGGAGGAGAGTGCCAACCTTCAGGACCAACGTAAGTCATAAGTCTTTTGTATTACTGTAATGTTATGCTAATAATGAATAATTGTGAACAATAGCTCCCCGTTATATTCCAGTGCTAATAGAAACTAAAACTAGTTTTCGGTCCCTGTGGAAGATGTCAGTGAAAACAGCTTTATACAGTGGACTGGCGTAGTAAAGGGGTGGGAGTGGGGTTGCAACCTTCTCCAGCATCAGTTTTTGGGAGAGTGGCAAATTACATCCTGAGTATTATAGTCAACGTTCCCATTTTACTTTTTGACGTGGTGTGGGTGACTAACGTAAAGCATATGCAACAGGCGTAAAAATTGTAATTATTATGCATTATTTTCATGGCCAAATATCCCCTACACAACATCCACAATTATTAGTGGCTGCCAGAGCCAGCGGGCGGGGCCACGCACGGTGGCCGATGTTCACTTCGCCTCTTTTGTTGCTTTTTTCACGTTCACACACCTCACATCCGAATATTCATTAAGCCTAATAAAGTCGTGATTTACATGCAATATATAATGTTCAGTGATACTTTCCCAGCCAATGTTTGCTGAACCTTGTCTTGATCTTTCACAAAATATCAGACTTCGGTTATTGTCCACACAGTGTGTGTGTGTGTGGGGGGGGGTTGTGGGAGTGGGGGGGAGTGGGGGAGTATAGGGGTGTGGGGGTGTAGGCCTGTGGGTGTGGGGGTATGGGTGAGTTGTGGGGGTGTGGGTATGGGTGTGGGTGTGGGTTTGTGGGTGTGGGTATAGGTGTGTATGTGTTTGTGTCTGGGTGTGTGTCTGGCTATGGATGTGTTTGGGTGTGGGTGTGAGTGTGTAATCACTTAAACTCTTTGTATGGCATAAGGACGAAAATTATGGAGTAATGGCACTGGAAATGGGACAGTTTTGGAATGTGTGTGGCGTGTGTAAAGTGGGTTAAATAATGAATAACAGGAACTGAGAAATTGGTGTGAGGAGCCTTATTGATAACAAACAGTTGGTGTGGTCATGATGAGAGACTGGAGAATAATAGGAACTGAAAAATTGTTGGTGTGAGGAGGCTTATTGATAACATATAATGATATACAGTTGGTGTGGTCATGAAGAGAGAATGGATCTTGATAGGTTGTTAAAAAGTAAAGTCGAGTTTGAAAGTCGGCGGAGGTTTGGATGTTGTAGTTGTTGTTGTTGCAACCCCAGGTTCATCTCGTTGCGATCCCAATGGAAATCAGAAGCTTCCACCCGTCGTTTCCAAAAGTCATTGGTTGAGGTTATATTGAAAGACTGTGTTGCAATAGTGATGTGCATGTGATGAATGAGTATGTTGTGGTGTGGGGGGTTGCCTTGCAGTGTGGGCAAAGTAATTTGTTTGTGAGTTGTATTTTGTGTCGGAACCGTAGCAGGGAACAGTGGTGACCACATCGCAGTCTGACTATACTGTTTTTTTTTTTTTAAAGACGAAGATGCACTTGACAGGTTGATGTTGACTGGCTGAATGCGACATGTCAAATAATTACCAAGTAATGTGACATTACCCGGTAATTATTTGAAATACGAGGATGTTATTCGGACATGTTGCATTCAGCCAATCATCACCAACCTGTCAAGTGCATCTTCGCCTCAATTAAAAAAAAAAATGAGTATAGGTGTGTTCGTGTCTTTCTGGGTAGGGTTGATGAGTGTATGTCTGGTGGTGGTTCACGAAGGATGCTGTTTGACTGAAGGGTTTGGATGGCTGTGGTGGCTAATGGCTGTGTTTATGCACTGTGTGTCTGTGATTTGTAGTGTTGGGTGATCTGTGATTTGTATTATTGGGTGGAGAAGGGGGTATGTTGCCGAAATACTCTGTGTAGTGTTGGGCAGTTGTTCGTTTGTTTATTTTTGGATGGCGGTGATGCAACATGAAATTGCAAGGGTGAGATGGGTACTGAGCTACAGCAATTAACTGTCTCACGTATTCATATGATCTTTGGAAATAATTTTGCATTTTGATGAAAGTGATCTATAATAATGATTTTGATGCATACCGTACTTATTCTTTAGGCTTCGTTCGTCTCCTTAACTCTGCTGACTCCCTTCGGCCTCTCTCTCTCTCTCTCTCTCTCTCCAGGGATGGCCCGACCAGGAGAGGGGGGTCACCCCCCCCCCGTGTGTGTTCTGAGTTGGTCAAAGAATTACTGAGTTGGTCAAAAATCGAGAAGTCATTTAGCAGGCTTAAGCTTTTAAAAACATAGGCCTATTTGCGAAACCGAACCAAAGAAAAAACGTTACATTATCTGATGGTTCTAGCTTGTGAAAGGACCTAACTGATCAGTTGGATCTTCAAAAAAAAACTGCAAATTGATGGAAACTCATGAAAAGAATAAAATTCTTAAAGCCATTGTCATTACACACTCTGTATATACAGGTTGTTACTGCTGAATCCTTATTAATCCATTATCCACATTCACTTCAAGTTGACTCAACATTCGTTTTTCACCTTTTTCCTTATTTGACTTACCAAGTGTGATTTGTGTATGTGTATGTTATTCTTTTTTTAAGTAGACAGTTTAAGCATCTTGTATCTCTCACTGTATGACTGAAAATCAGTGAACAGTTGTGCAATTTTGAATTAAGTTGTGTCTATATGCACCAGAAATCCAGAATGAAAGTTTGTTTAAATTTGTCACCAGTAAATAAATTAACTTTCCAGGAAATACTGTAAGTCTGTTACAAGAAAAATTACTTTCTCATAAATTTGGTTTGTTTTCATCTATTTAGTTGGTCAAACCGTAATGCCAAACGGATCAAATTGGTCAAAATTGTCCTTACCCTCCCCCCCAATCACATACCGGTACTCCTTGGGCCATCCCTGTCTTTCTCTCTCCCTCTTTACACACACACACACACACACACACACACACACACACACACACACACACTGTTCCTTTGAATTCTCTGCTTTTATGTCTCCCCCATTACGACTGAAACGAGGCACTATCCTCTCACCCGCTCTGTGATGCATCTGTTAACTAGTAATCTGCCTTTCTTGTATACGACTAGTTAATTGTTGAAATGTCTTAGCATGTCTTTTTCCAGTGCATAGTGCCACATTGTTTCGAACGCTGTGCGTCCAGGCATCTCAATGAAATGGATATTTGTGTTTACGTTTCTTTGGATGGAGCTGACAGGGTTTTGATTTATGATGGTCACATACAAATCAGTCCTAGTCATTCTAAGAACGAGACTTCAATTCCCATCTCTTGATGTAGCTGTTGTTGTTGTTGTTGTGTAACCCTGGTCTGTCTGGCCAAGCAGAGCCTTGACCACCGTCAAGCAATCGCCTCTGCAGGGCTGTCCCGTGCAGTGATGGGGTGAAACTAGGATATCCGGCCTTGAGCTGCATTTAGTCTCGCTACGCCACTATCTTTATAGGCAGCAGTTTGTTTAGTACAACTGTTGCCCTTGTAACAATATTTTCATATCATACAATATATTTCAGCACAAGTATACATACTCGTAATGTTTTCCCAAACTCGACTTTCGGTGTTGATTTTTATTAGTGCCATATTTACTAATAGCGAATACTTTCATGTTAGAAAGGACGGGAGCCTCTCGAAGAACCACCCAGGCTGGAGATGCTGCTATTGTCGCAGCAGCAGGGGCAACACCTCTTACGATCGCGGTGGCCATAAGGGACAGTCTTCAGTTAGAGGTGCCCGCGCTAACTGTCAGGGGAAGGCTGCATGACTCTGGTATACACTTTAGAATTCCAGCAATGATGGAAAGCCTGATACAACAACACAGAGAGGGGAGGTTAGCCTTTGCTCAACGCTACTTTCAGAACCTAGAGTTTTGGTCGCGAGTCATCTTCACGGATGAGAATTGTTTCTCCTTCACCTCCCATGGTAGGGTTCACTGCTGGAGAAGAAACAACACCAGGGATATGATATTACCATTTTTATTACTGATAAAATTCCCTACTGTTATTCCCTCCCTCAAGGCATTGTCTTCGTTGCAGTCATCTGTTTTCTGTTCACCTCGCTGTTACAATAATTAACCGATATTCAGACTTTCACCTATGGAATAGGTCAATAATGAAGCTGTCTTCCGCAGTCTGCATACCCCTCCGTCCTTGATTTCCAGTCTTTTAAAGGCAATATGACCAGGCATCTAAAATAATCAGGATCCCTTGTTTTGGTCTTATTCTGTTCATATTGTCCTGGAAAAAGACATGATTCCTTCTACTCTTTGCCTCTATTTTCTTTGTATAAAGACATTAGTGCCGCGAAAAACTGTGATCATTTCTAAATAATATAGGGTTAGGGGGACATGTCATCAACTAGTATTCTGTCTAATGGCTGCAATAATAATAAAAAAAAAAGAAAATATATATTTCGCATGCAGATGCGAGAGGGTCGACATTTGTGAGGAGGCACGATCGGGTCACGTTACCTGTAACATCTGGGGATACCTGACTCTACATGGCCTGGGTGACATGTTCAGCATCGAGGGGAGTTTTACTGCTGACCAGTATGTCCATATCCTGAAGGAACGCTCCCTGCCATCTTTACGTGCAAAGGGTTTCCCGTTCCAAGATGGACCTGTAATGTCCATGCATGACCGGTGCCCCATCCACACCGCACGTGTAGTACGGCAGTGGTTTCAGAGACAAGACACACTTCACCTCTCAGACTGGCCTGCCAAAGGGGCCAATCAAAATGTAACAGAACATGTTTGTTAATGCGTCGGTGGTGGTGGACGGTGGTCGCGGCGGCGGCGGTGGTGGCGGGTTGTGGGTGTTGGTGGGTAGCGGCGGTGGTGATGGGTGGTGGCGTCGGCGGCGTTCGTGGTGGTGGCTGGTTGTGGTGGGTGGCAAGTGGCGGAGACTGTGGTGGTGGTGGCTGTTGTTATTGTTGTTGTTCTTATGAGTTTGTGTTGTGTATTTGTGTGTGTGTGTGTGTGTGTGTGTGTGTGTGTGTGTGTGTGTTTGTGTGTGTGTGTTTGTTTGTGCGTGTATGTGTGTGCTTGTGTGCGTGTGTGTGTTTGTGTGTGCGTCTGTGAGTTTGTGTGTGCATGTGTGTGTTTGTGTGTGCGTCTGTGAGTTTGTGTGTGTGTGTGTGTGTGTGTGTGTGTGTGTGTGTGTGTGTGTGTTTCAGTGGGAGAACAGTCAACTCACAAATCACTTATTGATTCATATCAGACTTCTTCTTTTCCCTCTATTTGTGTATTGTAACTTATTACTTGTATACATATTTTCATCACAACCGCATAATGTCCACGTATTTCCTTCATTAATATGTAATAATACTTGCCAATATCTGTATAAATATCCGTTTCATCTTAATTTTCGCATTCGTCGTGTGACTGAAACTGTTCCGGTATTTGCTGCTCTGTCTGTGGTGGCGAGCGGCTCGGGGTATTAACATGTCGTCCAGAAAGAGCTGACCGAGGCTTGTGCATTCCACTTTGGGTGTAGTATGAACTTCTGAACGGAGCTCTACTTATCTTAAAGGCTGCAGGAACCAGCTTTATCGCACCAGGCATACACTGGAGTAGAGAAGGATTCCAATGGCCAGGGGTCT
>NW_027643523.1:62500-110000 GCF_032717465.1 Coenobita brevimanus
AGCCACACACACACACACACACACACACACACACACACACACACACACACACACACACACACACACACAACACACACAAACTCGTCAATATCCTTCAACCCGCAATAAAACTCACATGTCGAGCAAACAGTTCAACCTCCTCCTTTGCGGTATTGAGAGAGAGAGAGAGAGAGAGAGAGAGAGAGAGAGAGAGAGAGAGAGAGATGCAATTTGGATTTTTTGGTATAAGATGGATTGTTCTTTCGTCTCTCTCTCTCTCTCTCTCTCTCTCTCTCTCTCTCTCTCTCTCTCTCTCAGTCAGTCCATATATCTATCTATCTATCTATCTGTGTATAACTATTTGTCTATTAATCTACCTTTCTTCATTGTTTCTCACTTCTTCCTTCTTCGTTTATACTCTGGCTATTTCTTAATTTTTTTCCCTCCTCTCTTCCCTCCCCTCTCCCTCCTCCATACCTCCCTCTCCCTCCCTTAATCCCTCTTGTTGTCTTAATCTCTCTCCTCCTCCTCCTTGGCCTCTCTCTCTCCTTCACTTTCTCCTTCCTTCCTTTCTCTTCATTCTTTTCTTTTCTTTTCGTCTCCCTCTTTCATCCATCCTTTCTTCCTTCGGTAATTTGGTTTGCTGTTCTCATTCGTCTCCATAATCTCTCTCTCTCTCTCTCTCTCTCTCTCTCTCTCTCTCTCTCTCTCTCTCTCATTATTCCATTCTCCATTTCTTTCTTTTTCTTCCTTTCACCTCCTCCCAAACCTCCCTTTCTCACCTACCCTTCTCTCTCACACCCTTCCATTTCACCATCCCTCCATTTTGCCTCCTTCCCTCCACTACCCCTCCTTCCCTCCACTTCCTCCTCCTCTCCTTCCCTTCCCCCACCCTCCTAATCCCTCCCCCACCTCCCTAATCCCTCCCCCACCCGGTCAGTACCCAGAAATGAAAGGAATGTTACACAGACTCTATTTTCCTTTTGTGTACCTGAGATGTAAAGAAAAATGGGTGACAGGCCTAAACCATCAGAGAGAGAGAGAGAGAGAGAGAGAGAGAGAGAGAGACAAGTACCGTGAACCATTTAGCATTCACGTAAGAACATAAGAAGAGAGGATAACTGCAGTAGGCCGGTTGACCCATGCTAGGCAGCTCCTAGAAGAGTAACTGAACTACTAGAATGAGATAAGGACAGCAAAGAAGAAGACTCTCCCCCGCCCTCCAGACCCTCCAGCCGAAGCCGGCAGGAAAAAGTCAGAAAGAACACCACGCCGTATAGAAAAACTGGCGTGGACATTTTACAGGAAAGTGTGAAAGGAGAATAGAGACTATCACATTGTAACCTGAAAAGGGAAAATTATGAATTAGTATTGGTTATAAGATTTTCTTTATTCTATATCCACCCCTTATTAGTCATATGCTTATCTAGCCTATGCTTGAAACTCTCAATGGAAGAGGCAGCAACTACTTTACTAGGTAGCTTATTCCATTCGTCTACTACTCTATTACCAAACCAATTTCTACCTATTTCCTTACTGAAACGGAATTTTTCTAGTTTGAAACCATTATTTCTAGTTCTATCCTGTATGCTCACTTTAAGTACCTTGCTAATATCTCCCCTATTTATACCATTCATCCACTTAAACACCTCAATTAAGTCTCCCCTTACTCTACGCCTCTCTAGCGAATGCAGACTTAGTCTTTTCAGTCTGTCTTCATATGACAGGTTCCGGACGTCATGTATCATTTTTGTCATTCTTCTCTGTACATTTTCTAACGAATTAATATCCATTCTATAGTAAGGACACCAAAATTGTACTGCGTAGTCTAAATGTGGCCTTACTAATGCTAGATAAAGTTTCAGTATTACTTTAGATGATCTATTTCATTATTACTTTAGACCCGACCACCACCACCCCCACTGTCCTAATCCCGGAGTTTAAACGTAGATAAGACCTCATTTGACCTTTGTTACGCCTCCCCTGACCTTTGTTCCGCCTGAGACGCTGAAGGGGACGCTGTAGGAGGGCAAGATTTATAGGGGGGGTGAAGTGAAAATGACCCTAGGGAAGACAAATTACTTGGAGGTGAAAAGACTGAAGGTGTTGAGATTGTAAAGTTTTGAGAGAGAGAGAGAGAGAGAGAGAGAGAGAGAGAGAGAGAGAGAGAGAGAGAGAGAGAACATGACCAATTCAGAGAAACAGATAAAAGAAATACTGGGTTAACAGAGAGAGAGAGAGAGAGAGAGAGAGAGAGAGAGAGAGAGAGAGAGAGAGAGAGAGAGAGAGAGAGAGAGAGAGAGAGAGAGAAGGTCATTGGTGTGGACGTGAAAACAAACAATGAGTGTGAAGTGGTGGACCTTATCTGGGGCCTCATCTGTGTGTGTGTGTGTGTGTGTGTGTGTGTGTGTGTGTGTGTGTGTGTGAGAGAGAGAGAGAGAGAGAGAGAGAGAGGAAGCAAAAGACTTTAACCTGCTGACGAAGCCACAGGTGAACGTGGGTTATCAGGAAGTGAGAGAGAGAGAGAGAGAGAGAGAGAGAGAGAGAGAGAGAGAGAGAGAGAGAGAGACAGACAGACAGACAGACAGAGACAGAGACAGACAGACAGACAGACAGACAGAGAGACAGAGAATGAAGCAGTAAAATCTAAACAAATACTTTAATAATAATAATAATAATGCGTTTAAGTCTTTCAGCTAGATTTGTAAATGTATGTAGCGCTTTATGTATTTATGTAGCGGGTTTGTTTCTCCATAAATCCCATTACTGTAAATTAACGTTGATATTGTTGTAGTAATATTATTTTGGCAACTCACAAGGGAATATTATTATTGCTTAGGATATTCGCACATATTTGTAAGAACATAAGAAGAGAGGATAACTGCAGTAGGCCGGTTGGCCCATGCTAGGCAGCTCCTAGAAGAGTAACTGAACTACTAGAATGAGATAAGGATAGCAAAGAAGAAGGCTCTCCCCCGCCCTCCAAACCCTCCAGCTGAAGCCGGCAGGAAAAAGTCAGAAAGAACACCAGGCCGTATAGAAAAACTGGCGTGGACATTTTACAGGAAAGTGTGAAAGGAGAATAGAGACTATCATAGTGTAACCTGAAAAGAAAAATTTTCTGAATTAGTATTGGTTATAAGATTTTCTTTATTCTATATCCACCCCTTATTAGTTATATGCTTATCTAGCCTATGCTTGAAACTCTCAATGGAAGAGGCAGCAACTACTTTACTAGGTAGCTTATTCCATTCGTCTACTACTCTATTACCAAACCAATTTCTACCGATTTCCTTTCTGAAACGGAATTTTTCTAGTTTGAAACCATTATTTCTAGTTCTATCCTGTACGCTCACTTTAAGTACCTTGCTAATATCTCCCTTATTTATACGCACACGTATACACACAAAGGCGTACACACAGGCATATTGTAATAGTGTACATATGATGAATTACACATACATTTTCTTCACACACACACACACACACACACACACACACACACACAGGTAAAACAGGTGAGGTAGGCAAGGTACACGTGGGTTATCAGGTAAATCTCAGGGGCGGTCTTCCTCCCCTGGGGTGTTGGGTGGGGGGAGGCCCTGGGGGTGTTTGGAAGGGGGTAGTTGAGGAGGAAGGAGGGATAGAGAGGGAGGGGGGGGGAGAGAGGTGAAGTGGAGGGAGTGGAAGACAAAATGGGAGGTAGAGGTGGGGAGGAAGCTAGGGAAGGGAAGTGGGGAGAGATTGTGGGGGAGAGAGAGAAGGAGAAAATGTTATAGAACTACAGATAGATATATAGACAGATAGGTAGACATGGATAGGTAGATAGATAGATAGATAGGTTTTAAAATATCTAGATAGATAAATAAATATAGATATTAATAGACAACCTGGAGCACTATAATCACATGGGGTTCAGCCTCACACCTTACCTCACACCTGCCTCCACCCCACCCCACCCCACCCCACCCCCGGGAATACCTCTCATTAACACCTCGCCTCACCTCTTGTGGGACTACCTTTCTGACTGACACCTTTTGTTTTGAGAAAGCAGTAGTTTAACTTAGCTGATCCTCAATGATTTTCAGTCTTAAGTATTGTTATAAGGGGTGACAGGCATATATATATATATATATATATATATATATATATATATATATATATATATATATATATATATATATATATATTTTATAGCATTGCAGCCCAGCTTTGCCACCAAAACACAGTACTTGAAATCAGCTGGATGTCCATAAGATACATCGCATACAGTATATTTATTCCCTGCCACAGTGGGGTTAGGGGAAGGCTGGCCAGCATCCTGAATGGCAATGTAATCAGCAAACCTCAACTGTGCCTCAGATCTAAGCCCTGACTGGCCCCATCCTGCCGCAGTGCCTTCACCCACTACATCACTAGGCGTCAGCTATACTCAGGTCATTTTATCTAGGCATAGACTTGCCATCTTGAATGTTGAGCTGTAACAGATCATCATCATGGGGCTAATAATGAAGTTCTGTGGAAGGGATGTTGAACCCTAGTACAGTCGTCCTCTGCCACTGAGCTATGACAATTACTGTATGCTGAGAATGAACAAAAATCTTTATGGATTTAAAGTGTGAACTACACACTATACTTTTGTTGCCTTAACTTGGCCTAGGTTTTTGTCTTTTTGCAGCTTATATCACACAGTTCAGTGGCAGAAAAATACAGTGCAGTGGCTTTGCATCCTTTTCATAGCACTTCATATCTTCTTTGCTATCCTTATATCATTCTAGTAGTTCAGTTACTCTTCTAGGAGCTGCCTAGCATGGGCCAACCGGCCTACTGCAGTTATCCTCTCTTCTTATGTTCTTATAACGGAATTTTTCCAGTTTGAAACCATTACTTCTAGTTCTATCCTGTATGCCCACTTTAAGTTCTGTACCTTGCTAATATCTCCTTTACTTATTCCCTTCCTTCACTTAAACACCTCAATTAAGTCTCCCATTACTCTACGTCTTCCTAGTCGGTGCAAATTTAGTCTTTTTAGTCTGTCTTCATGTGGCAGGTTCCGAACATCATGTATCATTTTTGTCATTATTCTCTGTACGTTTTCAGGCGACTTTATATCCATTCAATAGTACGGACACCAAAATTGCACGGCGTAGTCTAAATGTGGCCTTATTAATGCTAGATAAAGTTGCAAAATTGCTCCTCGATATAAATCGTAGGAGCCTATTTGCTTTATTTCTAGCATCAGTACACTTCTGCCTAGGTTGAGGTCTTACTAACCATAACTCCTAGATCTCTCTCGCATTCCGATTTACTAATTACTTTGTTATCTAAGTTGTATGTAGTATCTCCCATCGTCTTGCCTACGTTCAGTACTGTACAGTTTTCAAAATCTGACAGTGAATTACCCACAAAATTTGTACACGTGGCACCATTGGATTGTCAAGGCCAACGTCAGTCGTCATCGCCGCGCGAGGGCAGCACATACAATGTTGACTCCACGCTGCTTGCCTGTCACCATCACGCGAGGCTGATGCAGTGACATGGTGATTTTCAACACGTTGCGCAACTTGATGCCCAGTGTGTACGGGGCTTAACATGGAGGCAACGCAAGAACAAGACAGAGAGAGAGAAAAAAACGAAAAGACAATGATCAGTATAAAGATTCGTCGAAGTTACATAAGGCTTCCCTCTATTTTATGGGAGTTTCCCTTGTTGCAAGCCCCGCCCCCAATGCGGCGCCCACCAGTCTGCCTCTACCTATAAAACCCCCATGCCAGCAGCGCTTTCGGACACATGTAATCAATAGCCTTGAATCCGACCACAATGCACACTGGCGACGCCTCATACAAACTGCACAACAACACAGAAAAACAAAACCCTGGGAATTCTGGAAACACATTCGCCGACTCAAGGGCTGTAACTTACCTAGAGTAAGAAAATTAATTGTTAACAAGAGAGAAATCACAGATCCCAGGGAAATCACAAACACATTTAAAAATACATGGCAACAAGTATACCACCCTAACCCTCCTCATCCTGCCGCAACACGTCACATAAGACATATAGAACAACACCTTCACACTATCCACGAACATATCACACCAGACGCAAACATACACATAAACAACCTAGATATACATAACCCCCTCACTGCTCCCATACTAGTCGAAGAAGTCAAGTCTATGCTCGCTAGAACTCCAAAGAAGGCGCCGGGTGCCACAGGCATCGGACATCACATACTCAAACACCTCCCAGACACATTCATAAATGCACTTACACACTTATACAACGCTGCCTTGGCATCCGGCTACTTTCCGGAAACGTTTAAGACCGCGACAGCAACTCTAATCCCTAAAAAAGACAAGACAATAACAGACCCTGTTTAAACTTCAGGCCCATCAGTTTACTTGAAGTGCTAGGAAAAACGTTCGAACGAATCATCAACATTAGATTACGGCAATACTTAGACGACGAAAACCTTCTTTCCCCCAGACAGTTTGGTTTCAGACCTAGACGATCCACACAGGACGCCCTAAACATCATCACCAATTACTTACATATCAACCAAAACATCCGCAATGCATACAAGACAGCCCTTATTACTCGTGACGTAAAACGTGCATTTGACTCTGTTTGGCACGCATGCCTGAAGTACAAAATCTGCGAACAATTCAACTTTCCTTCACTCATTAAAAAACTACTTTGCAATTTTCTAGACAACCGCACAATGCGCATTAAATTTAAAAATAATTACTCAGACTTTTTCCAGCTTCATGTAGGTGTACCTCAGGGCTCCGTCCTCGCACCCACCCTCTACACACTCTACACAAATGACATCCCCACCCCACTACATGACGATTCACGCACCATCCAATACGCAGACGACATTACTCAGCTTGTACGATCAACGACAATTGACGGAATTACCAACAAAGCGAGCATAGAGCTGGACCGAATTGCACGATGGCAGCAGAAGTGGCGGATTCAAGCGCATCCCTTGAAATGCACAGTAACATATTTTCGTATTAAATCAGCCAACCCCCGCCCACTTTTTCTAAATTCGCGTGATCCCGATCGCGTTCCCATTCCTATTAGGAATACTTGCACCGTACTTGGTCTTACATACGACAAAAACTTCAAATTTCATCATCATATACGAGGCAAGGCAGGCGTGGCTGGCACTGCACTAACACAAATATACCGGTTCCGTAGTGCAGCATCTGCAACTAAATTCCATCTGTATAAAGCACTGATCAGACCACTGCTCACGTATTCACCGTTAAGTCTATCTCTTTCGGCCAAAAGCAACATTCTAAATTTACAGAGAGTTCAAAACAAAGCCATACGTTGGGCACTGAGCATACGGTGGGATGATTTTGTCACCAACATACACTCTCATGAACGCGCCAACATTCCACCCATCAACACTTACCTTCACCACCTACAACAAAAACAAATCACCAAACTCACCGACGTTCACACTGACTTCATCGACTTTTTCACCCGGATCACACCCCCCACACGACCTCTAGCCAACCTCCTCCACCCTGACGCAAGACCTGCACCAACCCCATTGTTCACTTAAGTACCAATAGTTTATTTATTACTGACCCTTTTATCAATTAACTTAGTTCACACCCAGCAACTCACTTAAGACTCTAAACCACCCCTACACCCATTATCAAGATCACGGCAGCCACGTAATAACCCGCCATCCTCATATCCAGCACCCCCGCCTCAGACCCTGAACCACCCCTACACCCCCCATCAAGATCACGGCTACAGCCCAATACTCCGCCTACCCCCAAGAGAACCTACCCTGACTCCCCTTCCTCCACTCCTCCCCCCTACCTCCTCCCCTTTCCTTATCCCCCTACCCAAGCCCCCCAGGGCTACAACACCTTACCCTAACACCCGTATCCTATCATCCAACCCAGCCTCCTGGAGCCGGAAAAGATCAGATGAACCTGAGAGGCAGCCAATAAGCCAATGCTTGGCAGAGAAAGCCGTAGCTATTCACTCCTCCCGTCCTTAAGTAACAACACAGTGCACGTGCGAGACCCCCCCCCCCTTCCCAACACCAAACACACGCACGTTGGGTTAAGCTCCGACACTCTTTCTCTTAGTCTGAATTCTTCCTCTCCTACTTAAACACACACACACACACACACACACACATGCACTTTACACAATGCAACCAGGAACCAGAGCTCTCAGTAAGGCCGGGAGTTTAAACTAAGGCCTAGTTCCTGCCACCACGTGTCGTCGCCCTGGTTGCATAACATTCATCACATAAACACAATCATTCTTCCCTTCCTTCCTTTCCCCCCCCTTTTCTATACGTCATTATTATTATTATATATTACTTGTTGGTGCACCTGTGCGGGCGAGATGGGCTCATCCAGTACGGGGATAGTGACATCAGTTGTCACCTCATCTACAACCTCATTGTTCACATCCTCTCTGTTCAGCACAGACTCAAAATGGAATTTAAAATCCTCATCACTGGGGCACAAGATTTCATCAGGTCTGTCCATGTTAAAGTCTCCTTTCCAATCAATTGCTCTCCACACTCTTGCGTCATCAGCGTCATCCAGCAGCCTCTCCCACCTACCAAGATTGTCACAACCTGTCTCTACTGCTCTGTCTACCCTGCCTACATTGTCCTCCGCACACGAGTATAAAGCGTCAGTGATGCGCTTCTCAAAAGCTTCAACATTTACATAATCTTCGTTAGGTACTCTTTGCATAATATTATTCACAAATGCTACTTTGTTGATTCTGTTAAATCTGAGTGACTTTCTCATTAAACAAGTCTTGCCAGCATTTCCATGAACATAAGAACATAAGAAGAGGGGATAACTGCAGTAGGCCGGTTGGCCCATGCTAGGCAGCTCCTAGAAGAGTAACTGAACTACTAGAATGAGATAAGGATAGCAAAGAAGAAGGCTTTCCCCCGCCCTCCAAACCCTCCAGCCGAAGCCGGCAGGAAAAAGTCAGAAAGAACACCACGCCGTATAGAAAAACTGGCGTGGACATTTTACAGGAAAGTGTGAAAGGAGAATAGAGACTATCATAGTGTAACCTGAAAAGAAAATTTATTTTTGAATTAGTATTGGTTATAAGATTTTCTTTATTCTATATCCACCCCTTATTTGTCATATGCTTATCTAGCCTATGCTTGAAACTCTCAATGGAAGAGGCAGCAACTACTTTACTAGGTAGCTTATTCCATTCGTCTACTACTCTATTACCAAACCAATTTCTACCGATTTCCTTTCTGAAACGGAATTTTTCTAGTTTGAAACCATTATTTCTAGTTATATCCTGTATGCTCACTTTAAGTACCTTGCTAATATCTCCCTTATTTATACCATTCATCCACTTAAAAACCTCAATTAAGTCTCCCCTTACTCTACGCCTCTCTAGCGAATGCAGACTTAGTCTTTTCAGTCTGTCTTCATATGACAGGTTCCGGACGTCATGTATCATTTTTGTCATTCTTCTCTGTACATTTTCTAACGAATTAATATCCATTCTATAGTAAGGACACCAAAATTGTACTGCGTAGTCTAAATGTGGCCTTACTAATGCTAGATAAAGTTTCAGTATTACTTTAGATGATCTATTGCTCACGCTTCTCGAAATAAATCCTAGGACCCTATTTGCTTTATTTCTCGCATTAATGCACTGTTGCCAAGGTTTAAGGTCGTTACTAATCATAACTCCTAGATCTCTCTCGCATTCCGATTTGCTAATTTCTTTGTTATCTAAGCTGTATTTAGTATCTCCAATGGTCTTGCCTACGTTAAGTACTTTACATTTTTCAACGTTAAATTCCATTTGCCAAGTTTTAGACCATTTGGACAATGTATCGAGGTCTTTTTGTAAGTAATGGCAATCGTCAGTCGAGTTAATGATACGCCCTATTTTTGTATCGTCGGCAAATTTGCTGATTCTGCTATTGACTCCTAAGTCTAGATCATTTATATATATGATAAATAATAAGGGACCGAGTACTGAACCCTGTGGTACACCGCTGCGTGATCCCCTAGCGACCCCGCCCTCGTCATGAGACTGTCCAAATCTACGCCTGAACACGTAACTGTTACTGTAATGGGGGCATGATCGGAAGGGAGGTCACCCCGCCTTAACACAGAAAAATCACTCATATAGTCTATCAGAGACGGTGACGCCACACATGTATCCACCTCCGAAACCCAGGTGCCGCGTCTCCGATATGTTTTATCACCAGGAAAATGTTTGTCAGCATACATGAGGTTATTAATGACAACCAATCTGTTATCAATACATATAGTACACAACAATTCAGCGTTATCGTTAGCCCTGTTTACATCATCGTGAATCACTGGGTATGACATATCATTTACATTAGGTATCTCCGCTATCCACACACACACACACACACACACACACACACACACACACACACAATTTATTTTTGGGTAGGGCTGGTAAAGAGACCTGTATGATCATGAGAGTTAACAGAGAGAGTATTAACACTCTTATGACTCACTTTCAGCTGAATGCTATCGCCCAGCAGTACCTGGAATAAAATACTAGAGTTGCCCCTACCATGAGAGGGCCCGGGTACCATCTAGTGGTTGTAAAAGTAGCTGGACAAGTCTCTCGTCTTGGTAGGCGTCGCTACTTGGCTACTTTTGCTAGTGGCCGTATGACAGTGGAAGGGCGAGGGTGTATGTGTGTTGCTGTAGCATCATTCCTCTGAGGTAAGTGTTAGATATTTGCTGTTTTAAGCCATTAAGGTGACTACATTGGGACACAAGGATATCGCACTGACAGCCAGGAAGTATCATGGCCCAAAGAAATATTACCTATGAGGCTACTAGACGTAATTCTGATGAGACAAGGGGGCTGTTGGTGTGAGGGAGATGGAGGCCTTGTACCGCCTCAATCTTGGTGTCTCAGACCAGTGAAATAGCAGTGTGAGTGTCATCCTGTAGATTCTCGTTCCGATCAGACTGGTGGACTAGGCTTGCCTGCCTCCTTGTCCATGTCCACCCAACAGTACAGTTTGGGACCTGAATGTATACTGATAAGTGCGATTCAGATATGAGAGGGACAATGTGATGGAAAAAATTATTGTATGTAAATTATTTTGTCCTGAAGCGCATGCACACACACACACACACACACACACACACACACACACACACACACACACACACACACACACACACACACACACACACACACACACACACACACACACACACACACACACACACACACACACACACACACACACACACACACACACACACACACACACACACACACACACACACACACACACACACACACGCACGCACGCACGCACACACACACACACACACACACACACACACACACACACACACACACACTCGCACACACTCGCACGCACTCGCACGCACACACTCGCACGCACTCGCACGCACACACTCGCACGCACTCGCACGCACAGACACACACACACACACACACACACACACACACACACACACACACACACACACACACAAAGTATATTATGGTGTTGTTCCTTCATTTGCCTAGGCCGAGATCGTCGTTTTTTTGCAGCTGATTTCCCGTAGTGCAGTGGTAAATTTGGACAAATATACAGCTCTGCATCATTTCCACGTCCCTTCTTCGTGACTAGCATCAATCTAGTGTTAACCCCTTGTCACAACACAAAATTTAAGAAAGAGATTGCAATTTTACGCCAAGTTAGATTGAACAGGGGTCCTTATCCTGCAGCGGTGTGTCACAGGCTGATGATGATGATAATAGGGTTGTCGGAGATGATACTGATAATGATGATAGTGATGCTGCTGATGATAGTGATGTTGAAACTCCTGAACCAACTAACTGGACCGAGATTATGGTGATTGTAATGATGATGAAGCAGTTGGGATAATAATGATGATGATGATGACGGTGATGGAACTTATGTAGTAACTCTTTAACAGGGTTGTGATGATTGCTGTGCTTGACGCTGTTGCTCCTGGCGATGATGATGATGATGATGATGATGATGATGATGATGACTACGACAACGATGATGATGGTGATGACGATGATGATGGTGACAGCGACGATCTTCATGTCTATGGCTGAGTCACCTCTTGTTTTTCGTTTCTCTTCAAATGTAGTTGGTGACTGTGTGTAGGAGAGAGAGCGAGAGAGAGAGAGAGAGAGAGAGAGAATGTGTGTGTGTGTGTGTGTGTGTGTGTGTGTGTGTGTGTGTCCACGCATGCTTGTGTGTATTTGCGTGCGTGCGTGCGTGTGTACAGCATTTCCCTCACACTCGAACTATTTATATCATAAGAGTGCAAATGAGGTCAGGGATATTGCTCTTCTTGGCCATACAAATACTAAACATTTACACTATATTCTGAAAAAACATACTGGATTCCTAAGGTCACTCAATGGGTTTCAAAAATCATTGTTCACTGTCTCTTTATTTATCGCAAGGAAAGGGATGGATGTGTGTTCGAAATAGTAGCTCAGTTTTGGTCTTTCTCTGGACCGTGAATGATTTAAATGGAATAATTATCCTTATTTATATTGGTTTAGTTGTGAGGATGCAACACACGTTTTGTTTACGTTTTATCAGGGCACATCAAAGAGCGGCCATGTCCATCTGCATCTCACTAATGATTTTCGAACGAGGTTCTACATTCCTCTAGATTTTAGGGACAGTGAAGCCGCACAGCACCACAACACGCCATACCATACCATACCATACCATACCACACCACAAAACCCCACACCACAAAACCCCAAACCACACCACCCAACACCACACCACCTCAAACTTTACCACACCAACCACCCTTCCACACCACACCACACCAAGGGGATTAACCAAAGGGTCCTTAAGCTCCCGCATCTATTAATTCTGATATTGTTTCCAGGTAACTCCACACACACACCTCAGGTCACGTCTTTCACAGAAGAGATAACAGGAGAGCGAGCGTAACTGAATGGCAAGCCAGAGATGGAGTGAGAAGAAGAGGTGCACAGAGAACAAGATGGAGAGATGATATGATGCAGATCTACCGAGCAAGGACGGAACAGGCTAATAATCAATGGATCAGAGTGGAGAAAGGTGAGAGGGTCCTTATCATGCAGTGGTGTGTCACAGGCTGATGGTGATGATATTGATGGTGATAATGATGTAGATGCTGATGGTGGTGATGCTTTAACATCTCAACGTATGAGGTTACAGAATGCACAGTGAGGCTGCATAGCCAGGAAATGGAAGAATATGAGTGCATTTAAGTATTTATGTAATGTGACGAATAAGGATGGAAGATTAGAGGATGAAGTGACTGAAATGATACGTCAGGGAAGGAGGGTTGCTTGTTCTCTAAAAAGCAGTGATTAGGAAGAGGGAACTGAGGATGAAAGTATGAAAAAAAAGGGCACTGCATGCTGTGATTCCCACTTTAAAGTATGGAAGTGAAGCTTGGATCTTGCTGGAAGGACACAAGTCAAGAGTGAGAGCGGTGGAAATGAGCTACTTGAGAGGAGCATGTGGAGTCTCATAGAGAGACAGACAGACAAATGGGCAGATGAAGGAGCGTTGTGATGCTGATGTGGATGAGACTGAAAGCGTTAAAAGAAACACTCCGAGATGGTTTGGCCATGTGGAGAGGATGGCGAATAAGAAAATGACTAGAAGAGTGCACATGAGTTAGCTGGAAGGATAGAGGGGGAGGGGGAGACCGACGATGAGATGGAGGGAAAGAGTAGAAACATATGAGTGCGATACTTGAGCTAAATGGTAGAGGACAGTACATCATGAAGGCGATTTGCTTGTGGTCACCCCTTACGGGATTAAGGCGTCTGGCTATAGATAAACAGATATACATAGATAGGTAGGTGATAATGATAATATGATATTGATGATGATGATGATGATGATGAGAATGGTAATGATAATGAGAATGACGGTGTATATAATGATGATGATGATAATGACGACGACAGCTATGATGATGATGATGATGAGGATATTGATGATTTTTGTCGGCAGGTGGAAGGACGAAACAGCAGGAACTCTACCATCGGTCCAAGCATCCACGATTCCACATCCATCCATCCATCCATCTTGCTTGATGTTAAAAGCTAAGTCTGTTTAACTTATGTAGTACCAATTGCTTCTTTATAAGCTTTCCAGCTGTCTGAACAGATCTGCAGTAGCTTTTAACTTCTAGAATAACTCGGTTCTGGTACTCAGTTTGGTACTTTTATTTTCCTTTCATCAGAACTGCCGCGGCAGATTTTGAGAAAAGTCCCTCAAGTAACTCCTATTATTTTTTTTACTAGGTTTCTAATGATGTCCATAGATCCGTTGTTGCTTTAATAGTTCCCTAGACAACACAGTCTTGGCGCATTTCTCTGCCACCCTATTATACCATGTCATATAAAGGAGCGTTGTGGTGTTGATGTGGATGTGATAGGAAGCGTTATGAGGAACACACTGAGGTGGTTTGGCCATGTGGAGAGGATGGAGGGTGAAAGACTGACGAAGAGAGTGTATGTGAGTGAGGTGGAGGGGGAAAGAGGGAGGGGGAGGCCGAGGATGAGATGGAGAGATGGGGTGGAGATGTATATGAGAGAGGGGGTGTGAGTTGGGAGCAGGGGAGTGAAATGGCGGGGGACAGGGCGACTTGGAGGCGATTTGTTTGTGGCCACCCCAAACGGGATTGAGGCGTCTGGCAATAGATAGATAGATAGATAGATAGATATACCGCCAATTCCACAAGGCCTTGTATCGGGGATCCCTAACACCAAGACGCTTCCATCCCGAACATTTGCGTTCCACAAGACATTTTGCCCATCTCACAGCGTTCGGTTTGGTATCAGCCCTTACCACAATATTGGAACTTTAGGGATGGAATTCTGGGGATGTCTACCTACCCCCAACAGTGCATCGTGGAACAGAATTTTATTTCATATGGTTTTGAAATATGTAAAAAGTATTTTCTTGTTGTATAACTTCAGCGAGAAAAAAAAAAAACATGTAGGTAAACAGACGTTGTTCATTTGCTACGCCCTTCTCTGTGTTTTAGGAGAACATCTACAACTCCTCAGAAATTGCCACCACCAACAACAACAAACCTCGGCGGACCAACAAAGTTGGGAAAATCACTGGAATTATTCTGACCCCAATAGTCGGTAAGTGTGAATTGTTTACTTGTTATCTATTATCATAGTACAGGTTGCATAGGGAAATTACGGCTGTAGTCGCACAGAACACTGCTCCTGAACCTGAGAACTGGTTTTTCTTACCGGTATACACAGTACTGGTACCACAAATTTGGTATTTTTGTAGATGAGCACAGGGACTTATTAGGTAAAACCAAGGTGTTTTCCAATGGATTTTTATATGTTTTGAACGAATCTGACTTTCATTTCTACCTAAATCAGTACGGTACTTGTTGAGATATCCAACACCCCCCTTCCCCAACAATAATGGGGGAGGGGTTGCAACCAGGGGTTTTGGGTGAGGAAAATCACAAAAAAGTAGTGATTTGCAATAAAAATGAAGGTCAGAATAATTCAGAACACATCAAAAGCTATATAAATAACTTGATTTCAACCTAACCTAACCTAAGAGTAAAATAAAAATAATTTGCAATGGAAATGAATACCAGAATCGTTCAAAGCACATTAAAAACCATCAGAAAAACATATTTCAATGAGATTGCTCGTCCCTGTGAACTTCCAGAATAAACGTAAAAATTGATTCCAACTTGATTTTTTACATGGTATTTCTTGTGAAAATTGATATTTATGGAGAGAGCCTATAAGCAGCTTTTGTATCTAAAATAGGTTAGGTTAGGTTTCGAAAATGGGATACACGGTGTATAAACCCCACAGATGACAATGGGACTTATGACCTAAGCCAAATTTGGTAGCTACTGGTAATGTGCCACACAAATTGTAGCTATGAGCATGTTTGACAAGTGTATTATAATAACTGGACTAGCATTATCGGTAAATCTATATTAATACACCTTTCTCATACCGTAATGGATGGTGAATATATTTTTCCTATGGTTCTTCCGTTGGAAATGATTGCCATATTAGGTTAGCTTAGATAGGTTAAGCCATATAATTGAGGTGAAAATACTGTTTTTCCTATTTTTTTTTTTTTTAATGATTTTTGGTTGATTTTGACATTCATTTCCTTACCTAACCTAACCTTTTCTTACAGATCACGATGTTTGCTATACAAAATCTTCAACTCCGGCAACTTGAACAGTTGGAAGAAATAGAAGTGAGAGTACCAAGGGTTGTCCTGAGAGATAGGAGTGATCCTTTTACATCTGTCAGTGATGATGAATTCATCAAACGGTTTAGAGTTCCCAAAGATTGTGTACACGATCTTATTGAGGAAATAAGACCTCGTGCACTAAGACCTCAACCTGGAAAAGGTATATTTCCCTCTTTTTATTTATTGTGTGTGTTATTATAGGATGTTTTGTTCACAGTTGTAACCACAAATGTAACCCATTACTGCTGGAATGCTAAGCTTCTTGAAAATCTTAAGTGCATCCCAAATTATACACCAGAACATTTTAGGTAGAGGATACTGTAGTAATGTGCATAAGCATGAACTATACCAGTATAACACCCACAACTGTCATCTTAGTCTCATAATTAATTCATTACTATTTAATGTTTAGCATTCAACTTTTCAATTTGTTCTGGCAAAATACATTTAGTTATACTAGTCTACAAAACTCTTTCAGGTAGCTATATACTGTCAATGGTTCCTGTGTTAAATGTACTACCTACCCATTCTGTTCTCTCCTTTTTAGACTGGAGTATACCCCTGCACCTACAAGTTCTTGTGACACTGAGGTACCTGGCTACTGGCAGTTTTCAGATTTGTCTGGCAGACTTGCTAACTATGGCAAATTCTTCTGCCTGTAGAAGTGTCGCACGAATATCAAGGCTGATCGCACACCTGGCACCGGACTACATCACCTTTCCAACCCCAGCCACTGAGCATGTGTACAGCCAGAAGTTCTTTCAGATAGCTCATCTACCAGGGGTTCTTGCTTGTGTGGATGGAACCCATGTCCCTATTATCGGTGTAGGAGGCCCTGCGGCAGAGTATTACAGGTGCCGTAAAGGATTTTATTCTATAAATGTTCAGGGTGCTTGTGATGCAGATTTGAAATTTGTCAACATTGTTGCTAGTTGGCCGGGTAGTACACATGATGCAAGAATTTTTGATTCTTCAAGGTTGTGTGCCAGGCTAGAAGGAGGGGGATATAGAGGGTATTTGTTAGGAGACAGTGGATACCCTTGCAGGCCGTATTTACTAACCCCAGTTCCAGATACAGGCAATCTACGTGAAGAACAGAGGAGGTACAATGCTGCTCATGCAAAAACTAGAAATGTTGTGGAACGTGCTTTTGGGGTGCTTAAAAGGAGATTTGCCATTTTAAGCATCCCAATCCGCACAAAACTTTCAACAACACGGGCAATAATTATGGCTTGTGCTGTGCTGCATAACATTGCCATCACTAGAAGGGTGCAGCTGCCAGAACCTGAAGAACCATTGCAGGTAGAGGAGCTGGAAGGCAGGAGAGAGGGCAACAATGGAGAACAAGCGGAGGCTGGGGTACTAGTGAGAAACAGAGTAATTGAGCAGTGGTTCCAGGGACCCAGGGTAAATAGGTAAAAGGAATACAGTTTATAGTAATGCAGACCTGGCTGATGATAGCATGTCTTAATTATTCAGTACTTTTATATATCTTCACTAACTTTATGTATTTAGTATGATGACATATCATCAGTAATTTTTCATAATTATTCAGTATATTGAACTTTTTCAGTGCACTTTTCTTAACACCAAGTGCTGGACATGTCTTCATGTGACTTTTAATACGGTACTGTAACTGTGTTCATGTTTCAGCCTTTTGCTAACTTGTATCACTACAGGCTGTCATGTTTCAAGATTTTTTTTTTTAAGAGAAATTTTTATTTTCATTATTAATAGAGTGGAATGGTTGTTGTTTTTGTAGCAGTGTACTTCACTCCACTGTTGTAATTCTAACCAATACAAATTGTGGTACGGTCTCCCAGTGTTTGCATTCATCCTCCTAACTCCAGTTGAGAAACGAACCTAACCACTTGCTCTGCACCCCTCGGGACGGGAAGCCGAACCGAGAGAAGAGAGCATTTTAGTTTCATACATAATACTGTATATAGCCGATATCGGTACTGTTGAAAAAAGATATTCTTATCATGTGTATATTATGATAACTGAAAGTATAGTACTGTATATATTTGGGATACAACTGAAATATCTGTTTCAGGAGTAAACTTTCATTTATTCTGTAGTATTTACATCAGTTTTTTCTAATTTCTGTTTTAAAAATGTCTTAGCTAGCCCTAGGACCTCTTTTAATTCATTACACACCTCTACAACTGCCTCTCCTACATTTCTAACTTGTGTCACTATTTCCTGATTTACTTCTTCCTGGCCAGTTCTCAATGATTTATACAGTTCATCCTTTCCGGACCCAGGAAAACTTGCCTCTCGCTTACGTTTCCTGCTACTGCCATTTAAGATCCGCGGGGAGCGAGTTTTAGGTACTGCTGGTTCAGATGTTGGTGTCTCGGTGCTTGTTGATGCCCCTGATAATGATGATGATGAAGATGGACCAGGTTTGCAGGAGCTCATCTGGACTGGCATGTCTGTCTGCTCCTCTATCCAGTCCACTTGTGTGATATTGGGATCATCATCATCATCAGGCATCCACTCTGAAATTAGACATATTGCATTGGTGCCATCATTTCCACTTCATAAGCACTGCATCCAGGTTGGAGCAGGTCTTTTTTCGTTGCTTTGACTCCTAAGCAGGTAGATTTATGAAATTAACTAATAATATGAACTTTTGTACACATTTGTCACAGTCGTCATATGTATTACAGTACAGTGTAAATAGGTATTAAGTAATAATCTTCCTATGCAGTGTTGTCCTTTGTTTGTATGTTCAAAATACTGTACGTGCACTACATAGAAAACTGGCAATGGCTAAAACACAAGGGCAAAATCACTACAGAACACACTTGTGTACTACACACATTTACACACCGGATCTGTCAGTACAGGAGTATTACTATGCAGCCACACATTTGCATGTGGAGATGTAAAGGGTACATAGGCTGAAATAACCTTTACCCATTTCTGCATTACTGTCCAGAACTTTAAGAAAATGTTCGAGCAATAAAGGTTTTAGCATGAAACAGCTATAAAAAAATCTGAAAATAATTTATAATCAAGCTCTTGGCATTACTAACCAATATCAGTGTCCTGAACGACAAGTGGTGAAGGATCAGCCCGAAGGTCGCTATCATACTGCACCTCCGCAAATCCAAGCTCCACATGGATCAAATCGGCCACCAGTATACAGAGTTCCGTAATCTTGGGTGGAGTTGGCGGGGGTCCTCCACCAGTAGCCATCTTCTTTTTCACAAAATCTGCATTATCTTTTTTCACTCTGAAAATAACGTGAAAATTTGTAGCTTGTACAATATTATGGCATAAAATTGTTCATAACCCATTGTTACCTGACCACTGAAAACTGTATCTAAATATGGAATCACAATTTTTGTGAATAGTTCAGTCTACTACGTACAAATGCAGCAATGATGAGGAGCCTACATGTGGTGGCACTGTGCACCCCAGGTATGTGCCAGGGAGCCAAATCTACTTAATTTTCCCTGCACCTCACCTTGGGAAAACACCCTGGCCCATCCTATGTTCATTTCCTACTATGTTCATTTTATTCATGAGATTCTGACACTCATTTAAAGCTGAAATGGTACTTTTAATAATCCTAACCTAACCAAATTTCCATACCAAATGTCTGTCAAAATTTTATGAATCACATGGAAAATAGTAGGGAAAAAACAAACACGTTTCATCGAAAAAACTGGAGGTGGTGTACTTGTAAAAATTTACCAACAAAGCATACCAGTATTTCAAATGGTCCTGTGCTTGTATCATCCTGTATCTATAAGCTAGCATACCTACACTGGTATTTATTGACTTTATTGCCGTTTCTTTAGCGGACAATCTTACCATACCCAATGGATTAGTGCTATCATACAGTGTATGCCTGTATGTTTTTTTTTTTTTTTTCGTGTGCAAATATTTCTATTTTTAATATTTTTTATTACAGTTAGGTTTGGTTAGGTTAAGTCAGGTTAGGTTCGGGTTCGTTAGGTTAGGTTTGGTTTGGTTAGAGATGGTTAGATTAGGTTAGGTTAGATTAGATTATTTTGGTTAGGTGGCAATCAAGAGCTCCCACAGGGTTAGGAGGTAACTACAGTCATATTACGGTTATTATTCATTTGCACAACAAATGAGGCCTCAAAATACTCAAATGAACTAAAAAAAAACTTAACTGGAAAAAAAAAAATTAAGAAACGGCAATATTTACCCCTACATTGTGCCCTGTTTTTATTTGCCTATTATACTTTCAACACAAAAATAGATTCTAACTTACTTTGTTCTTATGTACTCCCAAGCACGTTTCAGCTGTGTGGTCGTCCTCGGCTGCAGCAGGGGATAAGCTGAATTGAAGCCCTGCATCACAGAGTCCCACGCCAATTTCTTCTTGGTGGTGGCTGTAAAGTCCCCACTTTTATCCAGGATTACTGGCTTAGCTTTTATTAATTTGACCAGAGTTAATTTCTGGTCGTAACTTAATGGGGGAGACTTCTCTTTGTTGTGATCCTCCATGTTCACGTGAGCAAAGTCAGGCCGTCAGCTGTGCTTTGTTTACGTTCGTCCTGCTTGGACCTACTCAGGGTGGTAAACATTTCACCTCCAGGGCTACCAACCGATGCGACTTTGGAGCGCGCTGTTGGTGTCAGACAATACCATGCTAGGGGAGGGCTATACCATCACTATGGCTCTTGTGGAATTGAAATGGATGATTGGGTTGGCCCGATAACTAGGTGGGGATGGTGATAGGGCTTACCACAACTAGAGGCCTTGTGGAATTGGCCGATAGTGTTCTCGCTCGCTTGCTCTGTACGCTCGCTCGCTCGCTTGAACAATAAATCACTGAAGAAAAGGTGGTATAAAGCCCCCTAAGCCGCCACAGTATTATAACCCTCGGTATGCAGTTCGTTCCCTGCGGCCTTGTAACTCTATATACCCGAAGCGCTTACAAAATAACTCGAAATAATTTTCCTTTCGTAACTATACTCGTTTCACTCTTACTTGGCCTGAGTTGTTGTTGTTGTTCTTGTTACATCTTAGGCTCCTCTGGATGTGAACCCAGTGTTATGTTGAAGGATTGTCTGTGTTGTGGTAGTGTGGTGCAGGAAGTGAGTGGGTGTGCTGTGGTGTGGGGGTGCCACTTTGCAGTATGAATACAGGGGATTGTATGTGTGTTATATTTTGTGTTAGTATTGTAGCAGGGAAGGTTGGTGTACTCGTGTCTCTGGGTTCGGTAGTGTCTGAAGGGTGTATGGCTGGTGGTGGCACATGAAGGATGCTGTTTGGTAGAAAGTTTTGGCTGGCTGGGGTGTCTGTGTGTTTATGTATGTGTTTGGTATAGAAAGTTTTGGCTGGCCGGGGTGTCTGTGTGTTTATGTATGTGTTTGGTATATAAAGTTTTGGCTGGCTGGGGTGTTTGCATGTTTATGTATGTGTTTGGTATAGAAAGTTTTGGCTGGCTGGGGTGTCTGTGTGTTTATGTATGTGTTTGGCAGAAAGTTTTGGCTGGCTGGGGTGTTTGTGAGTTTGTGAATGTGTCTGGGAAGTGTAGAGTCGGGTGGAGGAGGGGATATGTTGCAAAGATACTCTGTGTAGTGTTGGGCGGTTGTTCGATTTTGTTTGTGGAGAGGATGATGCAACATAAGGTTACAAAGGTGGGACGGATCTTGAGTTGAAGTGATGAACTGTGTGCCTCTCATATTCACTTGGTCTCTGACTGAAATTAGTTATGTTTCTTGGTGTAGGCTGTCAGTACTTGTGGTCTTAGTGTCTTCTGCTATCAAGGTATTGTTTTCTGTTCTTTAAAGCTCCTTCGTGTTTGTGTTGGATATGATTACGGCTCAGGCTGTGCGGCAGTAATTCACGGTTGTTTTAATGTATTACTTATAAGTGGAGGATGGAGTTGGGATGTATATGAGAGAGGGTGTGTGTGAATTAGGGGGAGTGATGCAGAATGACAGGGGACAGGGTGGCATAGAGGCCACTTGTTTGTGGCCACCTCTTACGGGATTAAGTCGTCTGGCTATAGATAGATGGATAGACAGATAGCTTATAGTTTCCATACAGTTTGCCGAGTAGTAGCGATAGTTATCACTAGAATATGATGGTAGTCACGAATGAGTGCTGTGGAAAGAATGTAGGGCTGTAGTATTGTCTACTTCTGCTACTGATCTGCCTGACATTCTGGTATGCTTTAAATAAAACTCTGTGCCAAGTTAAAGAGAAAGGCGTGTATGTTTGTGTAGGAGGAACAAGAGACAAGGAGGTATTCTGTGGCCTGTTTTCTTTGTGCTTCCTACAAGACACAGTAATAGTTATGACGGGGCATTGGTGGCAAGTTTGTGAGTCAGCACACACTTACGGCCTCTCATTATACAAGGTGGTCCATATATTACGCCACCCAGTTCTTGTGTGTTGCGGTCACGGCTCAGTGAACATTACCAGTGTCTACCCTGCATCATTATCTATTTCCCACAACCCTCTTCAGGCTTAGCTTTATAATATAGGCTTTAATTTAGGTCCACTGATTGCATGGTGGAGAATTCCCATAACCTTTTTTATGCTTACCTGTATATCATTGTATTGTATAATCTTTTATGTCCACTGATCACAAGGCTGAGTAGTAATTTGGTGAAGCGATCAGAATGTCTTAGCTCATCACAAAAGCCGTCCCCAGAACACACAAGACTGCAGAGCGCAATATACTTATCACCTATATTAAGTCAAAGCCACAGTTTAAAAGGTAATGAAACAAGACAGAAAATTTAAGTTTTCATTATTAACACTTCAGTACAAAATACATTAACAGAGACAGCAATATAAAATATGCATTCAAAAGTAGCATTTGTCCACAGAACATCCTGGACTTGCAAGGCAGATCACACCATCACCACCAGGCTTCTCTTGGCAGGTCAGGGCAGATCACCAGCAGCAGCAGCAAGTCATCTCACGGCTGGGGAAGACACGACACCCTGCCGCCGCCGCTGCCGCCGCCACCACCACCACCACCACCACCACCACCACCAGGCATCTCAGAGTAGGGGAAGACACCACACCACCGTCAGGCTTCTCACGGCAGGGCAGACCAAACTTCAGCAGGGTATGACCAGTGTGGCAAGGAAGCAGCAACAAGGCAGCAGACTCCAGCACGACCTGTGGACCAGATGTGTATTAGTTCAAATCAGTGTTAGCTTTAGTTATTTAATCTTCTATCTATCTCTATCTATTGTCAGACGCCTCAATCCCGTTTGGGGTGGCCACAAACAAATCGCCTCCAAGTCGCCCTGTCCCCCTCCATTTCACTGCCCTGCTCCCAACTCACACCCCCGTCTTTCATATACCTCTCCACCCCATCCCTCCATCTCATCCTCGGCCTCCCCCTCCCTCTTCCCCCTCCACCTCACTCACATACACTCTCTTCGTCAGTCTTTCACCCTCCATCCTCTCCACATAGCCAAACCACCTCAGTGTGTTCTCATAACGCTTCCTATCACATCCACATCCACACCACAACGCTCCTTTATATCCTCATTCGTCAGCCTGTCTCTCCATGTGACTCCACAGGCTCCTCTTAAATAACTCATTTCCACTGCTCTCACTCTTGACTTGTGTCCTTTAAACAACGTCCAAGCTTCACTTCCATACGTTAGAGTTGGTATCACAATACCATGTAGTAACTTTTTCACTTCCATGCTCACTTCCCTGTTTCTTATCACTGCTTTCAAAGAACCAGCAACCTTTCTTCCCTGCTGTACCCTTTCAAGCACTTCACCCTCCAAACCTCCATCCTTACTCATCACACTGCCCAAGTACTTAAACGTACTCACATTTTCCAATTCCTCACCATCCAACCTCGCTGTACATTCACTGACTTCACCTCTCTCAAAGACTATCACTTTACTCTTCCCTACATTCACCTTTAGATTCCGTTTCTTGCACACTCTCCCAAACTCATCCACCAAGCCTTGCAGCTCCCCTTCGTCTTCACTCAACAACACAGTATCATCTGCAAACAACAGTACAGGGAGTTTCCAGACACTATCCTCTTTCACCAGGGCCACTCCAACATCCACTACCCTACCTTGTACCTCTTTTATTACCCCATCCATGTACAGATTGAACAACCATGGAGACATGACACATCCCTGTTTCAACCCAACTTTCAAAGAGAAAAATTCACTTAGTTCACCATCCACACGCACTGCAGCCTTCGCACCATCGTACATACTCTTCACAGCATTCAACAACTTCCCATCTACTCCATATATTCTTAACACTTTCCACAATCCTTGTCTATCCACCCTGTCATATGCTTTCTCCAAATCCATGAAAGCCGCATACAACTTCTTTCCCTTCTCTAGAAACTTTTCCACTCAAGATCTAAGAATGAATATCTGATCTACACAACCTCTTCCCTTCCTAAAGCCTCCCTGTTCTTCTCCAACTAATTTCTCTGTTCTTTCTCTAACTCTGTCAATAAGTATCCTACCATACACTTTTCCTATTATACTAAGAAGACAAATGCCCCTTTGATTACCACACACTTCTTTTTCCCCTTTTCCTTTGTACAAGGGAATAATTATACCTGACTTCCAATCCTCCGGGACTCTACCTTCCTCCCAGGCCAATCTGCACATCTTCCACATCCATTCTACTACTATCTCTCCCCCATGCTTCAGCATTTCACCACACTCTCCATCAATTCCTGGGGCTTTCCCTGATTTAACTTTCTTCATTGCTTCCACAACTTCTATCCTACTGATTTCTTCCTGTCTTCTCACCTCCCTCCTCCTCCCAGCCATTCCCCAGCCACTTATACTCGCATTACTTCCATCCTCTATGTTCAACAATTCCTTAAAGTGTTCTCTCCATCTGCTCACTTTTTCTCCCTTCTCCACTAGTAATCTACCATTTTTATCTTTCACTCCCCTGCTAACTTCACTTCCACCCTGTCTTACTCTTTTCACCTCTTTCCAGAACATTTTCTTACAGTCCCTCCACTTTACACTCAAATTCCTTCCAAATTCCTCATCCACTCTCTTCTTACTCTCTCTTACTAATCTTTTAACCTCTTTCTTTCTTTCTACATATAACTCTCTCTTCCGCCTCTCAACTTCTTCCACGCCCCTATTTCTCATCCATTCATTGTATGCTTTCTTATTTTGTGCCACAGCCTGTCTCACCTCTTCAGTCCACCACGCCGTTCCTTGCACCCCTCTGTCTTCTCTTCCTTCCACACACCACATCACATGCTGCACATATTTCTTCTGTAAATATCCTACACACACCTTCCACGTCTCCCATCTGCTCCAATTCATATTTGCCCAATCGTTCCTCCACTTCTCTCTTATACTCTGCCTTTTTCTCATCCTCTTGTAACCTTTCCACTCTCCTTGCAACTACTCCTTCCTCTCGTCTTTCCCTTCTTCTATTCCTCCATCTTACTTGAATCCTAATTCTGGCCACCACCAAGTAGTGGTCAGAAAGTCCACTCCCCCAACCTCTATACACTCTTGCATCCTTTACACATCTTCGCATCCTTTCATCCACACACACATAATCAATCATTGCCTTCCTTTCATTCAGTTCACCACCCACCCTTCTCATCACTCGCCATGTATACCTGTGGATCATTTTATGCCTGAAGAGGGTATTGGCTATCACCAACCCCCTCCCAGCACAAATGTCCACTAACGCACTCCCATTCTCATCTATCTCAGCAGGCACACCCCACTCACCAACTATTCCATCCACCTTCACATTCCCAACTTTACCATTCATATCACCAATCAAAAACACTCTCTCATTCCTTCCAAACTTTTCCATGCACACTTCCACATTTGTCCAGAACTCTTCTCTCACTCTTCTAGCACGATCTTGCGTTGGTGCATACACACACACACAATCGCCCACATTTGTATTCCAACTTTCAACTTTACCCACACAATCCTTGACCCAACTGATCCATACTGTCTTATGCTACTCTTCCATCTTTTACTCACAACTATACATACTCCTTCCTTTGCCCTCTCATTCTCACCTACTCCTGCACATATACCCCATCCATACTCCCATTCTCTCACACTTTCTCCTCACCATTTTGTTTCAGTTATTCCACATACATCCACTTTCGCACCCTCAAGCACCTGGACAATCTCTCTCTCTTTCACCAATATTTTATCCAAATTTCCCATACAGGGTGTTGCATGAAATGTTTGACAAACTTCAGAAAGTTGTTCTTGGGGCAATTTTGAGTTAAGAATTGCTGCATCAACCTGGGCTAATTTCTCGTCTATTATGCTCAGGTTCTGTAGGGAATGGCAGCAGATTAGAGACTGGTATCGCAAAATTTTATCCCCTGCCACCACCACCAGGCCGTTTATTTTTAAATCCCCTTGTAAAACTGTAGAGATATATCGGCAGGACAGTAAATAGTGATCCTACTCTGGTACTCTGTATGGAATTTCAGAGAGAGAGATGATGATGCCACTGATTCATGGGGTTATCTTTAATTTAACAAGAAACACTTTACTTACCTCTCTATTCAGTTTGCACGAAAATTAATGTTTAAAAGACTGATAATATATTCACGAAATTTTCTTCTTAAAATTTAATAAGTAAATGTTTAATTTGAAGTGTGACGTCACTGGTGCATTATGGGAGCAACGTTGAGAGATGCTGGAGATGAGTGAAGATTTTATTCTTTACGGTGTTAGTCTACTTCTTATTATGGTAATTCTTATGCCCATGTGTTTATCAGTGTTTGCTGTCATTATCGAGAGGTGTAGTCGGCTGATGTAAGTTGTAATTATTAGCTATAAGGATGATATACGGCGGTGTGTATCTCCAGGTGACCAAGATGTCCCTTTAAACTCGAGTAAGCAGTGCTACTTAAATCCCCCGATATTCACACCATCTGTTTAGGTTTTAAGGTCGAATGTGATCCTGTACATGGGCAGGCATAGTAGGTTAATTGGCTGGAAAAAATGAGGGGATGTGTGTAAAAACTGTAATGGGTAGTTTGTTTACATCGGGGATATAAACTCCGCGAGTCCCTTTAACTCTTGCAATCCCGGTGATGCCCTTTTCAGTTTATTCATAGTGCCAGAAGGCAATTTTATTCAACTTATGCAAAGTCTCTGCTATTGCAGGAGTTCAGTGAGGCTGTGCCTAACCCCTACACTTCCAGAAGTCTATACAAAGCTAAATATAATCATGAGATGGCATAAAAAAAAAAAAAAAAAATCCCTGCTCTGTGAGTTAAACTAGTGAAGACTGAAGGTATTAACATGTGTAGGAGAGACACTGGATAAAGCCTGATTGGAGATATAGTATATTGAACTGGAAGGACTGCATACCTTACATCCTTCATTAGCCATTGCTGCTACCTTTAAATAAGAATTATCATACTGAAGGTAATTACTAGCAGCCTTCATTAACATATTACTGTACTGTAATTAGGAGAGAGGTTTCATAAGTTGATTGGAAGTCAGGAGACAGCAGGAATATACCATTACTGTTGAGGGGGATGAATTTGTGTGTAGGCTATGATATAGGAAGCATATCTCAGAATATGGATGTACAAGGTTAATCATATCTTGTATAGTACTTACACTTTCAGATTTGATAGCTTTTCCTTTTGTAATCTTTACTGAATGATGCAATCAGTTCATGATTACACATTATATAATCTCAGACTTCATCTGTGTCATTGTAGTTGGCTCACCTTGACAAATTTTAGTCCTTCTGCTGCTTAGTTCCTGTATCTAAGTGGCAGAATAAGACAGTATTATGGTTTTGCATCCTCCCCATAGATCTTCATTGTGATTTGCATGATAATCTAGTCTTTATCTCTAGAAACAGCTCAGCATTCAAGGTGGAGAGATGCCAGGTTTTTGTCAGTTTAGGGTGGACATGTAGTCTATATGGTTTGTCTTTATTGTTTTATGTATTCATTATTATTATTATTATTGTTATTTTTTACTGTGGATCAAATTTAGCGATTCATCTCTTCCGTTTATAAATCGGTACAACAGATAGGCTTTCATTCTCAGAGTTCTCACAGAAGGTATGACCAATGAGTACTGTACTGTCTTCCTGTGCAGTGTATATTTTGTCATTTGTACTCTCATTATAAGTTTCATTAAAGAATTTGTATCATATGTTTAGTTTCTGTGTCACTCAGTGTGTTAAGTTTATGTAATATATGGTTAATCGTTTAAGTCCTGCCGTTGGATAGCAGTCTAAGTTCCAGTTTTTACTTTCTCCCTTTATATAAGTAGCAACTGCTCTATATTCTTTCCATAGCACTTGTTCATGATTAGCATTAAACTGCAGGCTTAGGTATTCCAAGTAGCTCAGGAAATTTCGAGATATCTCCTCCTAAAGCGACATTAATAGGTACATGACAATTTAGTTTAGTCTGTGCATGTTGTTCAATTTCCCATTTTTTGTAACATGTAAAGAAATAAAATACAGTAGAAGTTTTAGCCGGTATACTCTCGGGGCCGCGGTAGCATGGTCAGTATGGTGCTGGCCTGCTGATCAGGAGGACCCGGGTTCAAGTCCCGGTGTGATAGAGGTTTCTTTAAAATGTGGCTGAGGGAAGTTTGCGTAGCAGGCTTTCCTTAAAACCACAAGGCCCCATACTTACACTTCAGCTCACACACACCAAGACACTTACACACACTACTACATACATACACACATCAAGACGCACACACACACACACACACCACACACACACACACTACTACATACATACACAACACACACACAAGACACGTACACAGCCACCTACACACAGTAGACACAAGACACGTACACAGCCACCTTCACACAGTAGACACACACACAAGACACGTACACAGCCACCTACACACACACAAGACACGTACACAGCCACCTTCACACAGTAGACACACACACAAGACACGTACACAGCCACCTTCACACAGTAGACACACACACACACAGGGTGGCAGACAGCAGACACGCCACAGGCAGACAGGGAGGCGTATAGGGAAGGGTATATACAAAACACAGGGAGTGAGAGAGGAGGGGGTTTTATTAAAAAGTCCAATTTTGGTATACCTCCTGTGGCAAAATTGATATAGCCCCCCCTTTAATATTTTTTGGATATTTTCATTTAGTGCCCCCCAGGCCCCAGACCCACTCGGCTGAACCAATTGTCTGGCGTCAGCTGGAACATGATATACCAGAGTTATGCCGGTCATGTGGGGGTTAATGGTGACGGTATTGACACTGTCAGGCTCCTATGACTCACTCAGCCGAACAAAATCGTCTGTCAGCTGGAATGGAATACTAGAGTTGTCCCAAGCACCAGAGGATTAAGATTCTTAACCCCCTGAGTGATGCTCGGGACAAGCAAAACTCAGGGGGTTAAGATTCTTAACCCTCTGGTGCTTGGGACAACTCTAGTACCCCATTTCAGCTGACTCAGACGATTTTATTCGACTGAGTGAGTCATAGGAGCCTGACAGTGTCAATACCGTCACCATTAACCCCCTCACGACCGACATAACTCTAGCATCATGTTCCAGCTGACGCCAGACAATTTGGTTCAGCCGAGACAGGATCCTAGGATCCTGAGAGACACTATAACAGCGGTTCCCAACCTGGGAGCCATGGCCCCCAAAGGGTCATGGGACATTGATTAGGGGGCCATGGGCCTTATTGGTAATATAAGATATTATAAGTTATTTGGTCTGGGTAAAACCTGACAGAAATCAAGTATGAAATATACCTTACTGTGCTAGTTTAGCCTTAAGTATATTGGGGTAATTACCGTTTTCTGCACAATATCAAATATTAAAAATATATAAATATACGATCTGAGTTATATAGGGGCCATGGAGCTTCTCATAATTTTCTCGGGGGCCACAGGACCAAAAAGGTTGGGAACCACTGCACTATAACATCACAAACAAAATACAAAATGCCTTCCCTCCATCCTGAACGTACTATAATTCATTTACATTAAGTAAGCTCGTATTTTCGTATTTTTGCAGCTTATTTCATGTATCTTAGTTAAAAGAAAAAAATACTACGAGCCGGTGAATAAAACCAACACTTGTAGACGAAGAATATAATTACCAAACAGTTTCGGTGGACACTGCCACCATCTTCAGTGGTCAAGATAGTGAGAGGGAGTGACATACTGACACTACAAGGGTTCCTTTTTATGCCTGTGTGTGTGTGGAAGGGTGGGGTAAAGGTGAGGTGGGGTGGGGTAGATTGTAAGCGGGGATTAACCCAAGGGGGATTTTGGGGGGGACATTACCGGACAGGTCAGGTGTAATTCCTATCTGACCTTACCTGTGTCGTTGTCCCTTCCTGCTACGACACAGGTAAGGTCAGATAGGAATTACACCTGACCTGTCCGGTAATGTCCCCCCCAAAATCCCCCTTGGGTTAATCCCCGCTTACAATCTACCCCACCCCACCTCACCTTTACCCCACCCTTTCACACACACACAGGCATAAAAAGGAACCCTTGTATAATCATTATGTCACTCCCTCTCACTATCTTGACCACTGAAGATGGTGGCAGTGTCCACCGAAACTGTTTGGTAATTATATTCTTCGTCTACAAGTGTGGGTTTTATTCACCGTCTTTGATTATCACGCAAGAGTGATTCATCCAGCCAATACTACGAGCTCTGTATCTTTTCATAGCCCTTCTTCGTGACTAGCATCGTATTCTAGTTATCTATAGTTACAACTGAGCATTCAAGTTGGAGGGATCACAACTTTAAGCAATTACAGTAAACAAACAAACAAAAAGCAAGTGTCGTCCTCTTGACCTCTCGTCTTCGCAGGAATGCAGCGGTGGCGCCATCTTGTGCGTGGAATGCGTGAAGTGCAGGCTCTTGAGTGGAAGGAGCACGGAGCCACGGGAGACTTAATAATATTCGCTAGTCAGCCAGTCTAGAAGCCTGGGACATTTGCCTGAAATAATAATAATAATAATAATAATAATAATAATAATAATAATAATAGAAATAACAACGAAACCAGTCATATACATAATTCAATATCTTAGTCACTCGATCTGTCCATTCCGCCCCTTCAGTACGAGGACGCATTTCTCTAAGCTATTTTTTCTAACATGGGAGGTTCGATACGTTTGATTGAGCCTATCCATAAGACTCCTAAAGCTGAGTAAATGCCTCTGAAAGTTGCAAAATATAAAATATAAAACGTCTATATGATATAAAAACCTTTGTTCACCTCCGGGACTCGATCTGTGTTAGATAAGACTGGTTTGGTTAAGGTACGGTAGGGATGGGATTGTTGTGGCAGGGTGGGGTAGCGTTGGGTCGGTTATGGCCAGGTGGGGTAAGGTTGGGTTAGTTTTGGCAGGACGGCGTAGGATTGGGCCGGTTTTGGCAGGGTAGGGTAGGACTGGGTCGGTTTTGGCAGGGTGGGGTAGGATTGGGTCAGTTTTGGCAGGATGGGGAAGGGTTGGTCGGGTTTGGCAGGGTGGAGTAGGACAGGGTTGGTTTTGGCAGGGTGGGGTAGGATCGGGTCGGTTTTGACAGAGTGAGGTTAGATTGGGCTGATTATGCCGAGGTAGGGTAGGGATGGGTCGGTTATGGCAGGGTTGAATAGAGGTGGGTCGATTAGGGCAGGCGAGGGTAAGCATGGGTAGGTTATGGTTGCGTTGGGGAGGGTAGGATAGGTTATGGCAGGGTAGGATAGGGCTGGGTGGTGGTGGGCTGGGTAGGGTAGGGCTGGGTAAGGTAGTGTAGGGCTGGGTAGGGTAGGGTAAGCTGAATCAGGGTAGTGTAGGGTACAGAAGAGAGGTGGGTATAACTGCCGTTTAGTTCCGTCATATCCAACGCCTATTTCACTCAGTTATACTACACTGTCTCATCATATTTGGGGCGATCTTCTCTACGATTTTTGTTCTTCCCCGCTTAGTTCAGTCCTTTAGTTCATTCATGACCCTTGGCTTTCCTTTTTATTTTTTTTTTATGTGGTGGAGAGCAGGGGCACGAGGCTAGACCACCATTAGTCCAGAATATTTAAGGGTAGGCCACCAAGCTACGCCCTGGTAACGTCTACACGTCAAAACATCTGTCCACCTCTGGGACTTGAACCGCGGAGCGCTGGACGCAGAGCTCTCGGTTTGCGGATGTCACTTTTACTCTTTGCTAGCTTCTGACGATATCCTACAGCTTCAGAAAACCCTCTTAGGATGACGGGACAGAATCATTTAATCTTTCAAGCCGAGAACAACTTATTTACATTGTCCTAGCTGACCGCATGATTTTATTCAGCTTAGGAGATCCCCTGATAGAGATGGGGTTGATGATGGCAGTATTTAACCCTTCCAGTTCGAAATTTCTCTCTACTGTAGAGGTGAAGAAAATCATCCGAAGGTAGAGAGAAGAAAACAGGAAAAGTAATGTAGTGGTGAAAGGGCTGTACAGGGGAGGGTAGGTTAAAGTAGGGTAGAGTTGGGTCGGCAATGGCAGGGTAGGATAGGGTAGGCTGAGGTAGGCTAGTGTAGGGTTGAGAAGAGTAGGGTAGGGTAAATTGAACTGAATAAGTATATACAATAAAATCTGGCGATACAACAACCAGGGTCATATGCCGCCGGAAGACAACGAGAATAAAAGCACTCGAAAAGATGAAATACACACACACACACACACACACACACACACACACACACACACACACACACACACACACACACACATACACATACACATACACACACACACACACACACACACACACACACACACACACACACAAAATACAATTCATAATTAAAACAAGAAAAACACTAAAACACTAAGAACACTAAAACCACTGTATACTAAATTTTACACGGTAGTGCAGCTGCCTACACCAAGCAAAGGTTTCCCCCTCCACCACAACAAGCATCCTCTCCAAGTACCAACAGAAGACTACAATCCCTCTCCTACCCGGTGCTCAGAGAGGTAACGATGGCGCAATTCCCGTTTACCCACAAATATCACACATTTTGTTGGCCCCCACCGCATCCCACCTACTCTGCCAGTGGGAGCAAACAGTGAGTGGTTAGATGAATATCACTGAGCGAGGCAGAGGAGAGGTGAGGACGGGCGAGAGGCAGCAGCCTTTGCCAGAGCGTCAGCATGCTCATTGCCCACAATGGTACAAAACCACAAAGCAGTCCCTAGCAAGCACAGCCATTCTAAAACACTGTAGACAACAAAAGAGGATTGGACGGGAAAACACAAAATGGAGATCGGCAGAGCCGCTAAAAACTGTATAACAAACAGGAGGGAAGCTAAATATCAATTTGACTGCGAGTAAAATAGCAGTAAGTTCTGCGATAAAAGTAGATACGATGGGGGGAAGACTCCTACCACGAATGAAATCGGGAAATATAACACCCAAGCCTGTCCCCTCACGGGATTTCAATCCATCAGTACATACGAGAATCGAGACACTGTGAGAGGAAGCATGTTCTAAAAAAATAGCAAAGAGCCGCCTGTGAGGAAAGAAAGGCCCCTCTCTCAGGAAAGTAAACACACGGTTGCACCCCTGAGAGGAGCCAGGGAGCCATCCTTGGTACACGCACAGGACAAACAAGAAAGGTTGGAACATCCACATCCCCCATGGCAGCCTTCACCCTGTACCCAATCGGATGTGGATAGCGAGGATACGGCGAGGCAGACACTCCCTCCGGAACAGAGCCAATAAAATCTTCCTGAACTTTAGCAAAGACGGTGACACTAAGGACACTAGTTTGAGGCACTCCCTCCTCTTGAGGATATGAGGGAAACAAGGTGGCACCAATACGGAAAAATTCCATAATCAGTAAAGGCAACCTACCACGCAAACCAAGATGGTGACCTGCAATACCTGGCTTGTGAAACGGTAGGACAACAGCCCCCCGCCAAGAAGCAGGAGTGGACGAATCTCTCCAAATTCTATTTATAAGACTCAGGAGGAAGGACACTGCTTCATCATCCAGGTACCTCAGCACTGCATGGGGAATATTATCGACTCCGGAGAAGTGTCATGACAGGGAAAGGGTAGACCAAAGTTTACAACAAGACAAAGGGATGTTGTAAGTCTCTCCGCCCCCAGAACGGATGTCCAACACCTTAATCTCCTCCACCTCCCTAAGCCTGGAAAAACCGAAGAACGAGTATCCCTACAGGAGACCTCAGCGGTAGGATAGGTAGGGAACGCTAGGGCAGGGTAGGCTGGGGTAGGGTAGTGTAGGACAGAGAAAAGTAGGTTAGGATGGGTTGGTTTAGGCTAAAGAAGGACAGAATAGGAGAGGGGTAAAATGTGCCTAGTCCAGGAACGAAAAATATATCAGTTATTCATGTAACTAGCGTTTTCTATTTCGGTATTTCTTTCCCTCTTCTTCTCTTTTCGACATCTCCTTACACTTCCTCTTTCTTATGTCGTCTGTGTTCTTTCCTGTATCCTACCTCCTTTCCCCCTTTCATCTCCTCTTTTTTCCCTTTTGCTTTCTTTTCCTTCCCTTTCCTGTTGTTTCTCTTTCTCTCTCCCCTCTCTCTCATGTATCCCTCTCTGTTCCATTCTCTTTTCCATATACCCCTTAACTTCATCTTTTCTTTCTCCTCTCTGCTCCTTTCCACATTCTTCCTTCCACCTTCCTTGAATTCTTCTCTTTATGTACTCTTTCCTCTATAATTCCTCCTCCTCTTCCTCTCCCCTCCCCCCTCCACACACACACACACACACACACACACACACACACACACACACACACACACACACACACACACACACACTGGTGGACGGGAGTTCGCGCCTCTCTCAGGTTGCGAAAAGTTTCACTGACGAAGTGGGTGGTTACTGTCCCCCTTGAGCAAGGGGACGGGTGTGTGCGTGTGTGAAGGTCACAGCCTTACCCTTAGATCGGACTATATGAGCTCTCAGCTCCCTTCCGGGAGGGTAAAAAGCTGACGATCACGACCATCAAGTGATCCTGACCGACCCGGTGAATTACACACACACACACACACACGTAGGCGCCCCAAAAGTACGGGACGGTACTGTAGGGAAGTACGGTACGGTATGGTATTTTTTTCACCAGTAAGAACGGTGCCAAATTACGGTACGACATTTCTTTAAGTACGGTACGGTACGAAATTACTTTTTTTTTCCGTGCCTTTTCCGTACCCATTGCCGTGCTTAATTATTCCAATGTGACTGTCCACTGTCCAGAATAATCCAGATGACAAATACTGACTTGTAGATAGGATAACCTAATTGTTTCCCTGACCAATGTTTTAAGATATAACCTTATGTTTTAGCGTGTGTGTGTGTGTGTGTGTGTGTGTGTGTGTGTGTGTGTGTGTGTGTGTGTGTGTGTGTGTGTGTGTGTGTGTGTGTGTGTGTGTGTGTGTGTGTGTGTGTGTGTGTGTGTGTGTGTGTGTGTGTGTGTGTGTGTGTGTGTGTGTGTGTAATTTTGTGTAATTATGTGCCTGTGGGTGTATGTGTCTCACCACAATGCACCGCTAGACACCCACTCCACCCCACCACCAAACACCTTCTTCATTTCTTGCCACAGAAAACTTTAATATTCATGGATCATTTTCAAAAATCAAGTTCGAGTATGTTTTACCGTATTGTGATTAAAAAAAAAAAAAACTGCATTATTGGGATCAGATATGAGTACAGAGATGTTTTATATAAAGTGCGAGACTCAGTGGGCAATACGTATGGTGTTAGCTTGGCTGGTGCAGGGCATCTGTGTTACCATGGCAACCTGCCCACCTCACAACACACACACACACACACACACACACACACACACACACACACACACACACACACACCTCTATCAGCAAGGCCCATCATAGAATACTTGTGTTTGTGTATGTGTGTGTGTGTGTGTGTGTGTGTGTGTGTGTGTGGCTATACGAATATGTGATTGTGTGTGGTTATGTGTGTGTGTGTGTGTGTGTGTGTGTGTGTGTGTGTGTGTGTGTGTGTGTGTGTGTGTGTGTGTGTGTGTGTGTGTGTGTGTGTGTGTGTGTGTGTGTGTGTGTGTGTTAGGTGTGTGTGTGTGTGTGTGTGTGTGTGTGTGTGTGTGTGTCTATCCGAATCTGTGGTTGTGTGTGGTTCTGTGTGTGTGTGTGTGTGTGTGTGTGTGTGTGTGTGTGTGTGTGTGTGTGTGTGTGTGTGTGGTTATACGAGTATGTGGTTGTGTGTGGTTATGTATGTGTGTGTGTGGGGGTGTTGTTGGGTATGTGGATGTGTTGTGTTCACGGTGGAGTAAGGCATGAACGGTTTCATGTAGTTGCATGTGTGTGTGTGTGTGTGTGTGTGTGTGTGTGTGTGTGTGTGTGTGTGTGTGTGTGTGTGTGTGTGTGTGTGTGTGTGTGTGTGTGTGTGTGTGTGTGTGTGTGTGTGTGTGTGTGTGTGTGTGTGTGTGTGTGTGTGTGTGTGTGTGTGTGTGTGTGTGTGTGTGTGTGTGTGTGTGTGTGTGTGTGTGTGTGTGTGTGTTAGTTCACTACACGTCAAACGACTTTGGTTATACATAAGAAGACTTGCTATTAAAGTTTGGGCACAACTATAATGCAATGTTCTATGAAGTCAACTACACTCATAATAACGCGACGCTTCGTCTCCTCTGTCTGTCTCCTTACCCTGCGTCTGTCTGTCTTCTGTCTGTCTCTGTCTTCCTGTCCCACTATTGCAAACCACAAACTTCTCAACTCTCCACAACGTCCTAGATTATCATTGTATCACGCAGTATATTATTTTTTCATTGTAAATGGCCCAAATTTTCGTCCTTTTGCAGCTTACTTCACATGGGTCATTGGCAGAAACGGACAACGCTACGGCTCTCTTTCCATACCACTTTTTTGTGACTTACATTTTCTAGCATTAATCTATTGCTATAACTCAGCATTCAGGTTGGAGGGATGGAAAATTTGGGCCAAGTTAGAGTAAAACGAGTACAGAATTAGCAGAAGCCAAATAGCATACCTTTGGAGGGTGCAGCGGGAACAAGGCAAGATCGCAGGAAGGAGGACAATGGAGGGAAATCCAGCAAATCCAAGCAACAGCCTATGAAGTGACGCCAACAACACTTGTGTCTCACACTCGGTTCAAACGCCCGTCCACTTTATCACTAAACACCTGTGGTTCTGAAGTATGATAAGAGAAAATAAAAACGTAAGTGCCAAATTCAAGTGTCAATGTAAGTGCCAACTTAACTGTGAACAAAAGTGCCAACTCAAATGTCAACTTAAGTGCAAACTCAAGTGCCAAATAGTGTCAGCTCAAATGCCAATTCAAGTGCCAACTCAAGTGTCAAGTCACAACTCAAGGCCCAACTCAAATCCCAATACAAGGCCCAACTTAACTGTCAATTAAAGTGACAATTGAAGTGCCAACTCAAGTGGTGACTTAAATGCCAACTCAAGTGTTAAGCTCCGACTCAAGTGCCAACTTAAGTCCCAAAACAAGTGCCAACTTTACAATTGCCAACTTAAGTCCCAACACAAGTGTCAGTTTAAATCCCAACTCAAGTAGCAACTAAAGTTCAAACTCAAGTGCCAAATCAAGTCCCAACACAGGTACCAACTTGGGTCCAAACACAAGTACCAACTTAAGTCCTAACACAAGTACGAACTCACGTCCTAACTCAAGCGCTACCTTAAGTCCAAACTCAAGCTCCAACTTAAGTCTCAGCTCAAACGCCAACGTATGTCCCAACCCAAGTGCCAGCCTAAGTCCCAACTCAAGCACCAAACTAAGTCCCAACTCAAGCACCAAACTAAGTCCCAACTCAAGCACCAAACTAAGTCCCAACTCAAGCACCAAACTAAGTCCCAACTCAAGCACCAAACTAAGTCCCAACTCAAGGGCCAACCTACGTACCAAAGTCCCTACTCAAGAGCAAACTTAAGTGCCAACTCAGGTGCAAAACATGGTCCCAACTCAAGTGCCAAATTAAATTCCAACTCAAGCGCCAACTTAAGTACAAACTCAAGAGTAAAGACATAGGAAAAAAAATATCTTTAACTTCTGCAGTAAATTTCAAAGCATGGACAAGAAGTATGACGTCTGGAACTGTCTCCCTCTGTCTGTATTTCCTGCTTCCTATGATCTCCAGTCTTTTAAACGCAGTGTGTCCAGGCATCTCGAAATGATCGGATCTTGAATTTGGCTCTCTCTTGTATTTTGTTCTTCTCTTGGAAGGAACAGTTATGGCGGGCTCGTGGCCTTTGGTGCCATCTTCCTCGCATTAAAAAAAAAAAAAAAAAAGATGTGGAGTAATGAGAGAGACGGAGGCGAGTCGGAGGTCGTAGAAACAGGGATGATGATGCTGGAAAAAACTTACGATCTTATTTCTGTCGTAAATTAAGATTTTTTAAAAGAACAAGAAGGAGACGAGGATTAGAAGTACAATTTGAAGTTCCAGGTTCGTCTAAAACGCGAACCTGGTGGACTGCAGGCTGAGGGCGGTATCCTAGTAAGGCTATGAAGCTTACTAACACCTCCTCCTTACCGATTTATTTCTAATTCTGCTCCGTTACTATATACTTGTGTGTTATTCATGCAATCTATGTCGATATTGAAAAGACATAAGGAGGAAACCCGGGGATATTAATGAGTGGTTTGGAAGATAAATCGCTAAGGAAGAGGTGTTAGGGAGCCTCCTTACACGACGAGAATACAGGACTGAATCTCTCTCTCATCTGCAGCCTTCCATAAAAAAATACAGGTAAGCTTGCTGTTCTTTGTGTAAATCCTGTCATAGCAATAACAGGTGCTGGAGAGGAGGGTCTTGGCCTCGTGGCTTCGATAAGACCGCGTGGCTCTGATGCCTGGTCACACAAACGTCCCTCAGTTGCCACCCTATTCCCCAAAAGAGTAATGGTGGACTGTAGCAGAAGGGTAACTTTAGCCAGGTGTTTACTGGGTTCACATTTCAGATGAACTTGAGGCTGTATCAGCTACCAGTACTACTAAGATTTCTCACTGCACGTGGGAGGAAGCCAGTCACATCAGGACATATGGAAGTGAAAAATGGCTGACGAAGAAAGGGAAACGAATGAATTAATGAGAGAAGAATAAGAGATGAAGGAATGAATGAGGGAGAGATGAAAGTGAATGAATAGATATGAAAAATAAAAAGGAGCAGGTAAAAGACAAGTCATAAAGAATTGTCAACACCGTCAGCCTCACTTTGTCAAACACCAAGTTTTCCTGCTTAGGTTCTTGATTTTACTCCCATCTTCAGCTTTATGTTAGGCTTTCCTCTCTCGTCTGCCTCTTGTTTTGCTGATTCTATTGTACACTCACGATCATTACTTTCTGCTCAGGGGTGCCCCCTTCCTACCCCTATATACCCAGGGAAGACGACGGGAGGGGGCCACGGAACGAGCTCCACCCGCCTCTACCCCAGCACCCCACCCTCCCCGATACCCTTACCCCACCCAAACCCCCACTCGTCATTCTTAACTGGCAGTTACATCTCAAGCTAACCTCATACTTTACACTGATAGTCACATTACTAATACACAAACATAAAACACTAGGATAGGTCAAAAGTATATATTAGAACTATGAACACGCTGCAGCAAGAAATTAATGCATTCAAAAGTTGACACTAAAACAAAAACGTTAACCACGGCCATCCCAGGCCTCGTGCCTCGGGTGCGTACATGCGTGTGTGTGTGTGTGTGTGTGTGTGTGTGTGTGTGTGTGTGTGTGTGTGTGTGTGTGTGTGTGTGTGTGTGTGTGTGTGTGTGTGTGTGTGTGTGTGTGTGTGTGTGTGTGTGTGCGTGTGTGCGTGCGTGTGCGTGCGTGTGCGTGTGTGCGTGTGCGTGTGCGTGTGTGCGTGTGTGTGTGTGTGTGTGTGTGTGTGTGTGTGTGTGTGTGTGTGTGTGTGTGTGTGTGTGTGTGTGCGTGCGTGTGTGTGTGTGTGTGTGTGTGTGTGTGTGTGTGTGTGTGTGTGTGTGTGTGTGTGTGTGCGTGTGTGTGTGTGTGTGTGTGTGTGTGTGTGTGTGTGTGTGTGTGTGTGTTTAACTAGCCCAAAAAACCGCGACAGTTTTCAAACCAGCCCAAAAAACCGCAACCCGCGACTGGTATAATTTGCCCGCGGAAGAGCTTCAAAACCAGCCCAATTTGGCGGGAAAACCGCGACCTTGGCAACCCTGCACACGAGGCCTGAGTTGGCCGATGTTAACGTGTTTGTTTTACCGTCACCATCATAAAGCATTGTGTTCTTGCTGCGGCGTGTTGATGGTTATATTATATACTTGTAACACGTCCCAGTGTTTTATGTTTGTATCAGCAGTGGCACCAAGAATGTTAAGCAGGAAATCAGCTTCAGATGTAACTGCGAGTTAAGAATGACGGGTGGGGGATGGGTGGGTAGGGGTATGGGGGGGTTGGGGTGGAGGTCGTTTCGTCCCCCTCTACCCTCTTACCTGGGTATACAGCAGTAGGAAGGGGGCATCCCTGGCCAGAAATTTGTCATCGTCAGTGTATATATATTTCCTCCTCTGTCATTTTTTTTCATTGTACATTTCTTGCCTTCTTTGTCATTTTTTTTTTTTTTTTTTCAGATTTTACTGTGTATTCCTTGCCTCTTTTGTCACCCTTTCCTTTTTTTTTTTTTATTGTATATTATTTTTAACACCACCTGCCTACCTGTCAGCCTGCCAGCCAACTAGATTGCTTTCTTGCCTGCATACTATATATTCCTATATGTTTTGCCTGGCGCTGATGAGAAGCCTGTGCGTGGTGGCGTTGGACACCCTGGGTGGAGCAGCTGCGACATGCATCCGCGAGCCAAACCTCCATATATTTCCCTGCACCTCGCCGTGGGGAGGGTGTGCATGGAGAGTCTGTTTACCGAAGTGCATGATGGCAACAGAAGATGAGGAAGATACGAGTGATATGTCTGCATGACTAATGTGCCTGAGGGTTCTGCTATCTGAAATGCATGGTGGCTATTGCCAATGGACAGGAGACTCAAAGGATGAGACAGGCAGTCAGACGGACGGGTAGACAGAGCAGGTTGTTGCTTAACATCGGTTAGTCTAGCTGAGCAGACCCGTCAACCACAATCAGAAACTGCTCCTACGGGACCGTCGTACAGGTACAGTACAGTACATGCAACGTGTAGATATCCGTAACCCCAGTGTGGTAGACAGCTTCTCACAAGAGTCAGACCAAGGCCCTTCTCATGGCGAGGTGCAGGAAACTATGAGTGCACAGTGCCACCACGTGTAGGCTCCTCCTCAGCACCTGGGGACGAAGGCTGACAGGTAATGAAGACAAGAGGAGGGAGGAAAAGGTGGTGACGGCGGCACTGACAGGGAGGAGAAAGGCTTGGCGTTAACAGTGTGGGTGATGTTCCCGGTAACTAACTAAGCTTTACGACCACACGACACACCATTTATGCCCCTCTCGTTGGCATGGCACACCGCAACACTTCTTCTTAAGCCAATTATTTTGCGTATCACACCTTATTGTTGCTTTAAGTGCTATATTATTATCCGTTTAGTTTGCCTTAGTAACACACGAGGATACTTTGACCCATTAGGCAAGGTATTTAAGGAAGGTTTCAGGATGTATCGTCAGCCAGCACGAACACCACCTTTTGTAAAGTGTTGCCCTGCAGGGAGACACAGCCACGGAGGAGGAGGAGGAGGAGGAGGAGGAGGAGGAGGAGGAAGACAACGACGACGACGACGATGATGATAATGATGATGACACGCACGCACGCACATGCACCTGCGTTGACTGGAATATTAATATCCTCCAGTGTTCCGTGTTGTTGGAAGAGGTAGGCTCGGCAGGCAGTGAAGCAGACAGGGAGACAAGAGAAGCATGTAGACGTACGCTGAGACACTTTTGCATGTCCCGTCGCCAGCATATGTTTTTACCAGACGTAAAGGCAAACACACGCACCCTAACACACTCCTGCATGTCCCGTCACTAGCATATGATTTTACAAGACGTAGAGGCAAACACACGCACCCTAACACACTCCTGCATGTCCCGTCACCGGAACAGGATTTAACAAGGGGCTGAGACAAGGTAATGAGAATTATGAGAGGTAAGTTCACCCGACTCGAGCAGGCTGTGACGTCAGGGATAATAGAGAGAGAGAGAGAGAGAGAGAGAGAGAGAGAGAGAGAGTGAAAGAAAACGAATGTGATGGTATACCAATGTAAACTGGCAATTTCCGGATCATTTGGTAGGTGTTTAGTGTTGCTATACTCTCAACCAGTGATCTCTGTCAATATTTTCAGTTGTGTCTCAATCAACCAGCTTACAGGCACCTGTGACGTCGGATCTGTCTGTATGACCCTGTATACGACATTCCTATATTCTCTGAAAACAGATAGTCCTTCTTGAAGACATGTTTTATATTTCAAAAGCATAGCATTAACTTCTTCATTGCTCTGCATGCAGTTTAGGATGCAAATAAAAATAACCCCTATAGGCTGGGAGGTGATATCACAGGGCAGGTAGGTGAGTGGCTGGCAGGGACCCTCAGTCTGGATTATCTGTGACGTCATGCACAGACAGACACGTTTGCCCCCCCGTGTTAAACTACCTTATATTCTCTTTACCTTGGGCGTAGAAGCATGAAAACATTTTGACACGTGTTTGTATGCACCATTTTAAGTCAGGGGTGTAATTTCTATATACAGCTGGTACTGTGTACTGGAAGAAAATGGAGGATCAAATTTACAGCAAGTAATGGAACTGTATTAAGCAACAGTCCTCCAAAACAATGTCTTTTTTTTTTTTTTTTTAGATAGCAATGAAACTTTAAAAAGGACGCGTTATCAAGAAGGCGATCCGTAACATGGACTCTGTAAATGTTAACAAGAATCACAGACGCTAGCTGACAGGAGCACATGCTTGGCTTCGCGTGTAAACCACAACTGTCAACTCTCTCATCTTCCCTCACACAGACACGCCAGTTGTTACTCGTGCCCTGAGGTTGACTAGCACGAAAAATCTTGCATAAGGATGAAATAAACTGCTAAATCTGTCCTACGTTGTAGCTTTCCTGACTACGTGTAGACCACAACAGCCAGTCTCTCTCATCTTCCCTCACAAATACGCCAGATGTTACATTGTGCTCTTAGGTTGTCTGAAGAAGAAAAGCTGCTTAGGGATGGAGAAATAATATAGCTAAATATGTCCAAGACTAATATCCAGTATCACCTAACGTTTGTGCGAGTGGCAGAGTTTAATAGTTATAAGGCATCTCTTGCTATTGCCCATTGTTATGTAAAATATTCTCTCCTCAGTCTCTGCTTGTCCTTTACCCCCTCCCTCCTTTCCTCCATCTCCCCATCCCTCCATTTCTCTCCCTCTCCCTCCATCTCTCCCTCGGCTTCCATCGCTCTCCATTTCCCCCTCCCTCCCCCCCTCCTTGCTCTCCCCTTTCACGTCGCTATTTTTGACAGCTGCCCATCTCACCCACGCCGGTATTCGTGACCTGTTTTCCTCTAAGCATCAAGCTCTGTTGGAATCATTCTCTATTGGTTCCTCGATATTTTGGCTACGAAATTCCCTCTGTATATCAGCGTCCTAACAAACCCAGGGCGCCTGTAATATTAAAACAATAATGCTTACCCCTTTCAATCTTATGACGAATTATTCACGCTGTCCCTAAAAGACTTTAGAGACTCTTCGGACTGTAGTTCTTATATATAGTCGTAGATATAGCCTTCATTAACCCCCTCTATTTTTTTCAGGCAGGGAAGAAGGAACTAATGGCCAGAAGCCGGCAAGCCTTTTACAACAGAAAATTGAAAAGAAAAAAAAAGCCAAAGATGAAGTTAAGAAATAATTTTGAGACATGTAAATTAGAAAATGTCATGCTTTTGAAGGGGTTAACATCATTGCCTAGACTAAGCCTCGTCTTACTACAGGGCAATTTTTTCACTTTATAGAAACACCGTAATGGGTTAGTCTCAAAGAACGTCCTTCCTCTGAAAATTAGGAGTATTAACGCCATTACTTAATCTCCATGTTCTTAAGTTTTTATGCATTTCAAAAGTTTAGGACCCCAAACTGAACCGACGGCTTATATACCCTCTCCGGGAGAAGGTTATAGAGATGAAATTATACTTATTAACAGTGACACCTGTTTTATTATACTCTAACGTGCCGATAGGTAGAGGTGGCAACAACATCCACTCCTGTAGTGCTGCCTAATTATATTTTCTGTCAACCCTCCTCTTCCTGTATCATTCATCCTTTCTGTCTATTATTCTACCCACTTCAGGTGAGTACAGTACATCGCTTAACAAGCCCAATGGTTCCCTGTTACCCAGAAAACCATATGCAACGCTGAGTGGTAACCATACACCCACATAACAGGCCGATGTGCAGCAGACTATGGTGCCCCTGTTAAAAAAGTCCAGTTCTAAATGTGACATTTATCCAGGTAATAAACCGATACTCTTCCCACTGCCTTGTTATGGCGGGGCGTCGTCTGCTGCAGGAGAATATCACTTCAAAGCATGGGAAAGTCATGTCTCAAGAATTACTCTACCCGCCACACATGCAATATTCCTCAAATCAGGCCCCCCTTTTATAAGTGACAACAATTGTGGTAAGTCTGCATAGGTTAAAGAAAGTGAAAGAACAGTATTGGTTTACTAAGTTAATACAATACATTCACACCCAATACACACGTAAAACTACATTAACTGAGAATGACTGTGTAAAGTGTACAGTGTATGACAACTTGTAGTCTACTCCACATAGCTATTTTCATTTACATTCCATTATTTCAAAGTCCATAGTCTCAATTTCTTCCAAAATATTTCCTGGCCATACCTTACTACTTTCTTCTACTAACTTTGTTCACTTATCCTTTATTTCCTATGTCCTTAGCAATTTCTTATATCTTCCACTTTATATCCCACCACACTTTCTATATTCTCCACATTTTTTCCATATCCATACAACAATGGGTTCACAAGGATTTTTATGGCCACACGTTAGTCAAATTTCACTGCACTATAGGCGCCTTGCTCAGCCTTCTCTGCTGCCACAAACTGCTGCTGTCTGCGGCTGCGGTAGGCCACTTGCTGAGATGGTACTTAACATCGATAGTCTGGAATTCTTGAAGTAGACGGTATGAGAGGGGCGAGAGAGAGTGAAATGAGGTGGGGATGTGTCCGTGAGTGCTGTGTGCCGGCTACTGCTTTTACCGAGACCTCTCACCCATCCAGGTCACGTTGGTTTGGCAGTGACATCATCGTCCACTCACCAGTCTTCTCAACTCGACTGAGCAGCCACGGCACATGTGGAGTTTAAAGCATTATTAATACACTTTGGTAAAATGTAATGTGTAATGTGTTTCAGACATTCAGCCACTCATTCCTCTCAGCCATACTCATTCCTCTTAATTACGAGATAAGTGGAATATGAATGAAAACTGTGGAATATGAATGAAAACTGAGGAAAACTTTCTATTCGATCCCAGACGAAGCAATGATAAGCAATTAAATCTTGTAAACATTGAACGAAACATACACTGAATGAAGAAACCACTTGTTGGACGACGTAAGAAAGAATTAGCTTAGTTCTGCACAAATAATACGCTAATTTTTAGGAATTTAATGTCATGACTTAGTCAAGACGAACCACCCTGCAGGGGCGGTTGCTTGGCTCCAATTGGAGTCTGGTCAGCTAGACATTGCTTGTTTAATAAACCAATATATGTTAACGATTTTCTCGTCAAGAGGAGTTAATGACAGTTTTATGTAACCCTCCCAGAACGACACGAACAAACCACAGACGATTTAATTGACCAAAACCCTATTCAATCAGAGCTGACGGATTGGAAAAAATTGCAGACTAATACTGCAGGTACCAAAACAATGGAGGCAGTAATTAAGTGTAGTGAAGAGTCAACATTGTGCCAGCCACCGACCCAAGATGGTGGACAAAATGTGGATATGGGGGTCAGAGGGTCAGGGTGTAGGAGAGAATATGGTGGAAAAGAATGTTGGGAGATCAGAAATTGTAGATTACTTAAAACACACACACACACACACACACTAAGGTTCACTGTCAAAACAGACCCACAACAGTACAACATGAACTGAACAAGCTATCAAAGGCTAGCCACGAAAAACGTGACGGTAAATACATAACTAATAAAATGAAAAAGTGAAGCAAGTGACGAACACAGGTCACTTTTCAATATAACCACACCAATTTCCCTCACGATTTCTTTATTTTCGTCAATACCTTGATGTAAAAGTACCTATAAATCTAACTAACCCCGTTGTCAGTCCTTAATCTTGCAGTTTAAAGCCACTGCTCCACGATATGGAAAAATACAGGGGACAAGGGAAGGGGCTATGCTGCACCGCGCCTCTCATCACTACTAGCCAATTCCCACCAAACCGTACCCACTCCCTGGATGACCTACCCCACTCGTCGTTATTGCTACAGCCCAGCACTTTCCTACGAACAACCCCCAAAACAAAAACCACCTCCCTCTATATGTGGCTGTCGTAACAATGATTAATATATACATAAACATTTCAGCTGTACACATGAATTAAATGCAGATTTACAAATATTCAACCACCAGTGTCACTCAAATCACTCCTATCACCTATTCTTAAAACTATCACTATCAAATTTAAGTCCAAAATAAAGCTGTACAAGTAGTAAATATAGAACATACCTCCATAAATGGTTAATATCCGACTACCACCTTCCCACTAGATACATCAAGCTTTAGTTCAACGGCTGGATCCACTGTCGATGTCCTCTAACATCAGTCACTAATTTCTCCAACTTACTCCCTCACGTATGGACTCTGGTCTAGCGCCGTGCAAGGTTATTCACGTCCCATTGCTCCTGGTTAACTAACTAATTTCATGCAGGTTTATTTCACCTCGACTCTGAATGAAGCACCACAGCTTCACGAAAGCATGAATATCAGTATGAAGTACTCGACTCCACGGAGGAGAAAAGATACGGAGTAACGACTCAACGTTAAAACTGCGAGGCCATTACCTTCACGCCATCTAGTGCACAAGCGAGATAAGGGAGAACGGGATATAAGAGAACGGTTACGGGGTAGACTATGTTTAGATTATGAATCGGGAATATATAAGCCTTCCACGTGACACTAAGTTAGTCTTAAATAATTATATTGTGCATGAGCATCCTTCACCATTGATAACATGAGGCTGGTGAATAGTGTCC
>NW_027643523.1:117500-135000 GCF_032717465.1 Coenobita brevimanus
TATCTTGACTACTTTTGGGCTGGGAATTTACTGTTATTATTTTTTTCATCACCATCATCATCATCATTATTATTATTATTTTCATCATCATCATCATCAATCATCAATCATCAATCATCATCAATCAATCATCATCAATCATCATCATCATCATCATCATCATCATCATCATCATCATCATCATCATCATCATCATCATCATCATCATCATCATCATCATCATCATCATCATCATCATCATCATCATCATCATCATCACCATCATCACCATCATCACCATCAGTAGTAGTAGTAGTAGTAGTAGTAGTAGTATCAGTAGTCTGAGAGATCAGCATTCCAGATTTCATTGACGAATACAATGGAACTTTGAGGGTAGCGCTGTCCAGTAGAGTTACGGCATCTGAGCAGTGTCTGACTTGATCGGTTCCTTTTAATACAGTAGACGACATTTTGAGCATTATTTCAGCTCTCGGTGTCAATGCACTTCAAAGCTTTCTCATTATCCAACCAGATTTTCATACAGTAGTTTGTCTTAAGGGTACTACTGAGCCTCCATGACTAACACAGATAGTGGAGTACCAACATATCCAGTACTCCAATGCTAGGGAGGCCATGTGGGGTGCTTTTGGTCATGTCTGAGTTCGCTGGCTTTTCTTTGGTTTGTTCTTAAATTCTGGTGTCCTTAGTTAACCCAATATGAACTCAGAGCATTTTCACAGGATACTTATCAAATTAGACTTGTTATTTACGGCTAATAATTCAGCCTGTTAATATAAAAAGAGGGTAATTGTACAAGATTGAGGTTATTTATTTGATGACATGCTCAGGTTAGGAGAGAAACTCAGACATAATTGTATTTCACGTTTATTTGTATCAACATCTACACTTCGTTGCTTTGGAAAGACAATGTTAGGTAGTTTCGAAGACTGGTGAGTAGAGAGGGACTGGCGGGGATGTGTGGTGGTGTGGGGCGGGATATGGTGACACACTGGAGTAAAGAAATGCCACATAGCTCTCTGTTGGCTGCTCCTGTTACTGGCAGCTCGTCACCCCTGCGAATGGATTAATATCTTAGTTAACCTGCACTGCCACAGATCTCTAGTAATAAATACAATCATCTTGAGACAGTAAGAATAAAACAAAAAAGTATAATCTAGGATTCATTGGGTTAACCATATCACAACCGGGGTCTTCTATGCCATGTTGTACTGCATGTGACTTTGGAGACATTGTGAGGTGTGGCTGTGTGGAAGTGCAGCTATGTGCAGGTGTGTGTGTGTGTGTGTGTGTGTGTGTGTGAGATACGGCTGTGTCTAAGGTGGATCTGCATGTGTGTAAGTGCAGTACTGTGTGGGACGGTGTGGCCTTGTGTTCAGGGATGGCTGTATATATATGAAGGTATGGCTATGTATATAGAAACAAAAGTTTGTGTGTCGAGTTATGGATATGTGTCCCATCTTCAGCTTTATGTTAGGCTTTCCTGTCTCGTCTCCTTTTTATTTTGCTGATTCTATTGTACATATATTTGCTCCTCTGTCATTTTTTTTTTAATTGTACATTTCTTGCCTTCTTTGTCGTTTTTTTTTTTATTTTTTTTCAGATTTTACTGTGTATTCCTTGCCTCTTTTGTCACTTTTTTTTTTTTACTGTATATTATTTTCAAGACCACCTGCCTACCTGTCAGCCTGCCAGCCAACTAGATTGCTTTCTTGCCTGCATACTATATATTCCTATATGTTTTGCCTGGCGCTGATGAGAAGCCTGTGCGTGGTGGCGTTGGACACCCTGGGTGGAGCAGCTGCGACATGCATCCGCGAGCCAAACCTCCATATATTTCCCTGCACCTCGCCGTGGGGAGGGTGTGCATGGAGAGTCTGTTTACCGAAGTGCATGATGGCAACAGAAGATGAGGAAGATACGAGTGATATGTCTGCATGACTAATGTGCCTGAGGGTTCTGCTATCTGAAATGCATGGTGGCTATTGCCAATGGACAGGAGACTCAAAGGGTGGGACAGGCAGTCAGACGGACGGGTAGACAGAGCAGGTTGTTGCTTAACATCGGTTAGTCTAGCTGAGCAGACCCGTCAACCACAATCAGAAACTGCTCCTACGGGACCGTCGTACAGGTACAGTACAGTACATGCAACGTGTAGATATCCGTAACCCCAGTGTGGTAGACAGCTTCTCACAAGAGTCAGACCAAGGCCCTTCTCATGGTGAGGTGCAGGAAACTATGAGTGCACAGTGCCACCACGTGTAGGCTCCTCCTCAGCACCTGGGGACGAAGGCTGACAGGTAATGAAGACAAGAAGAGGGAGGAAAAGGTGGTGACGGAGGCACTGACAGGGAGGAGAAAGGCTTGGCGTTAACAGTGTGGGTGATGTTCCCGGTAACTAACTAATCTTTACGACCACACGACGCACCATTCATGCCCCTCTCGTTGGCATGGCACACCGCAACACTTCTTCTTAAGCCAATTATTTTGCGTATCACACCTTATTGTTGCTTTAAGTGCTATATTATTATCCGTTTAGTTTGCCTTAGTAACACACGAGGATACTTTGACCCATTAGGCAAGGTATTTAAGGAAGGTTTCAGGATGTATCGTCAGCCAGCACGAACACCACCTTTTGTAAAGTGTTGCCCTGCAGGGAGACACAGCCACGGAGGAGGAGGAGGAGGAGGAAGACAACGACGACGATGATGATGATGATGATGACACGCACGCACGCACATGCACCTGCGTTGACTGGAATATTAATATCCTCCAGTGTTCCGTGTTGTTGGAAGAGGTAGGCTCGGCAGGCAGTGAAGCAGACAGGGAGACAAGAGAAGCATGTACACCCACGCTGAGACACTTTTGCATGTCCCGTTGCCAGCATATGTTTTTACCAGACGTAAAGGCAAACACACGCACCCTAACACACTCCTGCATGTCCCGTCACTAGCATATGATTTTACAAGACGTAGAGGCAAACACACGCACCTCGACACACTATTGCTACATGATTCTACAAGACGCACAGGCAAGCACACGCACCTTAACGCACACTAGCATGTCTCACCAGAAAATGATTTGACAAGGGGCGTAGAAGCATGTAAACATTTTGACACGTGTTTGTATGCACCATTTTAAGTCAGGGGTGTAATTTCTATATAGAGCTGGTACTGCGTATTGGAAGAAAATGGAGGATCAAATTTACAGCAAGTAATGGAACTATATTAAGCAACAGTCCTCCAAAACAATGTCTTTTTTTAGATAGCAATGAAACTTTAAAAAGGACGCGTTATCAAGACGGCGATCCGTAACATGGACTCTAAATGTTAACAAGGATCACAGACGCTAGCTGACAGGAGCACATGCTTGGCTTCGCGTGTAAACCACAACTGTCAACTCTCTCATCTTCCCTCACACAGACACGCCAGTTGTTACTCGTGCCCTGAGGTTGACTAGCACGAAAAATCTTGCATAATGATGAAATAAACTGCTAATTCTGTCCTACGTTGTAGCTTTCCTGACTACGTGTAGACCACAACAGCCAGTCTCTCTCATCTTCCCTCACAAATACGCCAGACGTTACATTGTGCTCTTAGGTTGTCTGAAGAAGAAAAGCTGCTTAGGGATGGAGAAATAATATAGCTAAATATGTACAAGACTAATATCCAGTATCACCTAACGTTTGTGCGAGTGGCAGAGTTTAATAGTTATAAGGCATCTCTTGCTATTGGCCATTGTTATGTAAAATATTCTCTCCTCAGTCCCTGCTTGTCCTTTACCCCCCTCCCTCCTTTCCTCCATCTCCCCATCCCTCCATTTCTCTCCCTCTCCCTCCATCTCTCCCTCGGCTTCCATCGCTCTCCATTTCCCCCCCTCCCTCCCCCCCCTCCTTGCTCTCCCCTTTGACGTCGCCATTTTTGACAGCTGCCCATCTCACCCACGCCGGTATTCGTGACCGGTTTTCCTCTAAGCATCAAGCTCTGTTGGAATCATTCTCTATTGGTTCCTCGATATTTTGGCTACGAAATTCCCTCTGTATATCAGCGTCCTAACAAACCCAGGGCGCCTGTAATATTAAAACAATAATGCTTACCCCTTTCAATCTTATGACGAATTATTCACGCTGTCCCTAAAAGACTTTAGAGACTCTTCGGACTGTAGTTCTTATATATAGTCGTAGATATAGCCTTCATTAACCCCCTCTATTTTTTTCAGGCAGGGAAGAAGGAACTAATGGCCAGAAGCCGGCAAGCCTTTTACTACAGAAAATTGAAAAGAAAAAAAAACATGAAGTTAAGAAATAATTTTGAGACATGTAAATTAGAAAATGTCATGCTTTTGAAGGGGTTAACATCATTGCCTAGACTAAGCCTCGTCTTACTACAGGGCAATTTTTTCACTTTATAGAAACACCGTAATGGGTTAGTCTCAAAGAACGTCCTTCTGAAAATTAGGAGTATTAACGCCATTACTTAATCTCCATGTTCTTAAGTTTTTATGCATTTCAAAAGTTTAGGACCCCAAACTGAACTGACAGCTTATATACCCTCTCCGGGAGAAGGTTATAGAGTTGAAATTATACTTATTAACAGTGACACCCGTTTTATTATACTCTAACGTGCTGATAGGTAGAGGTGGCAACAACATCCACTCTCCTGTAGTGCTGCCTACTTCTTTGTTTCAGTTCTCCTCTTCCTGTATCTTTCATCCTTCCTGTCTATTATTCTACCCACTTCAGGCGAGTGCATCACGTAACAAGCCCAATGGTTCCCTGTTACCCAGAAAACCATATGCAGCGCTGAGTGGTAACCATACACCCACATAACAGGCCGATGTGCAGCAGACTATGGTGCCCCTGTTAAAAGTCCAGTTCTAAATGTGACATTTATCCAGGTAATAAACCGATACTCTTCCCACTGCCTTGTTATGGCGGGGCGTCGTCTGCTGCAGGAGAATATCACTTCAAAGCATGAGAAAGTCATGTCTCAAGAATTACTCTACCCGCCACACATGCAACATTCCTCAAATCAGGCCCCCCTTTTATAAGTGACAACAGTTGTGTAAGTCTGCATAGGTTAAGGAAAGTGAAAGAACAGTATTGATTTACAAAGTAAATACATTCACACCCAATACACACGTAAAACTACATTAACTGAGAATGACTGTGTAAAGTGTACGGTGTATGACAACTTGTAGTCTACTCCACATAGCTATTTTCATAGCTAAATCCATAGTTATTCTCAATTTCTTCCAAAATATTTCCTGGCCATACCTTACTACTTTCTTCTACTAACTTTGTTCACTTATCCTTTATTTCCTATGTCCTTAGCAATTTCTTATATCTTCCACTTTATATCCCACCACACTTTCTATATTCTCCACATTTTTTCCATATCCATACAACTTAATGGGTTCACAAGGATTTTTATGGCCACACGTTAGTCAAATTTCACTGCACTATAGGCGCCTTGCTCAGCCTTCTCTGCTGCCACAAACTGCTGCTGTCTGCGGCTGCGGTAGGCCACTTGCTGAGATGGTACTTAACATCGATAGTCTGGAATTCTTGAAGTAGACGGTATGAGAGGGGCGAGAGAGAGTGAAATGAGGCGGGGATGTGTCCGTGAGTGCTGTGTGCCGGCTACTGCTTTTACCGAGACCTCTCACCCATCCAGGTCACGTTGGTTTGGCAGTGACATCATCGTCCACTCACCAGTCTTCTCAACTCGACTGAGCAGCCACGGCACATGTGGAGTTTAAAGCATTATTAATACACTTTGGTAAAATGTAATGTGTAATGTGTTTCAGACATTCAGCCACTCATTCCTCTCGGCCATACTCATTCCTCTTAATTACGAGATAAGTGGAATATGAATGAAAACTGAGGAAAACTTTCTATTCGATCCCAGACGAAGCAATGATAAGCAATTAAATCTTGTAAACATTGAACGAATCATACACTGAATGAAGAAACCACTTGTTGGACGACGTAAGAAAGAATTAGCTTAGTTCTGCACAAATAATACGCTAATTTTTAGGAATTTAATGTCATGACTTAGTCAAGACGAACCACCCTGCAGGGGCGGTTGCTTGGCTCCAATTGGAGTCTGGTCAGCTAGACATTGCATGTTTAATAAACCAATAAATGTTCATGATTTTTCCTCAAGGAGTTAATGACAGTTTTATGTAACCCTCCCAGAACTACACGAACAAACCACAGACGATTTAATTGACCAAAACCCTATTCAATCAGAGCTGACAGTTTGGAAAAAATTGCAGACTAATACTGCAGGTACCAAAACAATGGAGGCAGTAATTAAGTGTAGTGAAGAGTCAACATTGTGCCAGCCACAGACCCAAGATGGTGGACATAATGTGGATATGGGGGTCAGAGGGTCAGGGTGTAGGAGAGAATATGGTGGAAAAATGCTGGTAGAACAGAAATTGATCATTACTTAAAACACACACACACACACACACACACACACACACTAAGGTTCACTGTCAAAACAGACCAACAACAGTACAACATGAACTGAACAAGCTATCAAAGGCTAGCCACGAAAAACGTGACGGTAAATACATAACTAATAAAATGAAAAAGTGAAGCAAGTGACGAACACAGGTCACTTTTCAATATAACCACACCAATTTCCCTCACGAATCCTTTATTTTCGTCAATACCTTGACGTAAAAGTACCTATAAATCTAACTAACCCCGTTGTCAGTCCTTAATCTTGCAGTTTAAAGCCACTGCTCCACGATATGGAAAAATACAGGGGACAAGGGAAGGGGCTATGCTGCACCGCGCCTCTCATCACTACTAGCCAATTCCCACCAAACCGTACCCACTCCCTGGATGACCTACCCCACTCGTCGTTATTGCTACAGCCCAGCACTTTCCTACGAACAACCCCCAGAACAAAAACCACCTCCCTCTATATGTGGCTGCCGTAACAATGATTAATATATACATAAACATTTCAGCGGTACACATGAATTAAATGTAGATTTACAAATATTCAACCACCAGTGTCACTCAAATCACTCCTATCACCTATTCTTAAAACTATCACTATCAAATTTAAGTCCAAAATAAAGCTGTACAAGTAGTAAATATAGAACATACCTCCATAAATGGTTAATATCCGACTACCACCTTCCCACTAGATACATCAAGCTTTAGTTCAACGGCTGGATTCACTGTCGATGTCCTCTAACATCAGTCACTAATTTCTCCAACTTACTCCCTCACGTATGGACTCTGGTCTAGCGCCGTGCAAGGTTATTCACGTCCCATTGCTCCTGGTTAACTAACTAATTTCATGCAGGTTTATTTCACCGCGACTCTGAATGAAGCACCACAGCTACACGAAAGCATGAATATCAGTATGAAGTACTCGACTCCACGGAGGAGAAAAGATACGGGGTAACGACTCAACGTTAAAACTGCGAGGCCATTACCTTCACGCTATCTAGTGCACAAGCGAGATAAGGGAGAACGGGATATAAGAGAACGGTTACGGGGTAGACTATGTTTAGATTATGAATCGGGAATATATAAGCCTTCCACGTGACACTAAGTTAGTCTTAAATAATTATATTGTGCATGAGCATCCTTCACCATTGATAACATGAGGCTGGTGAATAGTGTCCCATATAACGTATTTTGAGACAAAGATTCATTCCAGTGATAAAAGTCTTTGATCCGGAATATAATGGATGTATTAATAATACAGACAAGAATATTATAGTGTATTTATTGAGTATATAGATGTACATGTTAGGTTACATTATTATCCCGGAAACATTCACACGGGCAACACAAACCCATAGCCGTTTGTTGTGTTAGCTCTGTTAATCCTAAGTATCAGGTGGATTGGACTGGACAAAATTCCTTTCCATTGTTTTCAGACGCACTTCTACCACATTCCTGTGGATATCTATATACCTGTGGATATCTGTATATCTATATCGGCATCTGTCTATCTATCTGTCCATCTATCTATCTATTTGCGAGTGAATCACTTAATAACACGCGATTCATAAATATGCTAATACTCACAGGGAAAAAGAATACCCGAAATATCCCATGTGCTTCGGCTATTTCCTGTTTCCTTTTCCCTGTGGATATCATCCCCCCCTCTCTCTCTCTCTCTAATATATATATATATATATATATATATATATATATATATATATATACCTAGGCTGCTTCCCCCAGGGAAAAGGAGGTAGCCGAGACAGGACGACACACTCCCCATTTACTCATCCATTCAAACACAATCATTCGCATCTTAGCCCCAAAGGGGAGAACGGACAGATCCTCACCGCACCACACCTGCATATAATAGTAATTTCCCGTTATCGGTATACGAGTAATATCCTTTAATAATAGATGGTGCATATCTTCACTGTCATTTTCACAAGATTAATAATACGGCACCATATATGAATATTGTCAATAAATATTGATTGTGTGAGGGCCGGTAAATAATATCCTGCGTTGCCAGTGTGGCGGTATTACCTCAGCAAGTTCACATGTCCCTTATCAATGCCCAACGTATCCTTTATCATACGTGTAATGAAACATAGTAATTTCTACAGATTTCTATATTAGGCGTACGTGCCGAGGCCCAGTTTCAGCTGTTGACGTCTTAATCTGCACCAACATTTATGACCGAAGTACAACTGTTTATGCATAACAGTTTGTTACATCTGTTTTACGCACCCCTTTTTGTCCTTTGGGAAGAAACGAAACCGTAGGTTAGTTCCAGTTAGTGGGTTTTTCCCACAAACAACACAGCGGTGTCCAGGGTTTAGAGCCATGTTTATTTGTACCGCCACGCCCCCTCACATCCCGCCTGTCAACTTATGTAAACAAACAGACGACACACCGGCGACCACAATGCCATCTGTTGACCAAGCCAGCTCGTTACATTGGTCTCGTGTTCGCCCGTAAGAGTCCGTGACTCGACTCTCACGATGGCCATTTTGTTTTTAACTCTTCCAACTGTGAATTTCTGGCTTCGAATCACGCACGCACACATGCACATACACACACACGTACACATACACATACATACATACATATATATACATATAAGCACACACACATACACACACGCACACCACACACGTGTTTGTATGTGTATGTATGTATATATGCATGCATGTGTGTGTGTGTGTGTGTGTGTGTGTGTGTGTGTGTGTGTGTGTGTGTGTGTGCAAGCTAAAATCAAGTAGTAGCAGTAGCAGTAGTAGACCCTACCTCAACACTGTTCCTGTGGCACTGTCTTTGATGCAAACCATGCAATGGTGTGCAAGAAGGCAGGCTGTGTGTACGCGACGTCACTGCCAAAATGCTGCAGGAAATATGCCATGATGTCACCACAGAGCCAGCTGTGCTGCCCCTAGACGGCGAGCACTTCACCCACAGAACAGCAAACACATCAAATGATGCCAGAGTGGATGTCAGTGCTGCAGGTTTGCGGACACGTGGGCAGAGGGCTTTCTTCAACATTTGGATAATTGATCCTATGGCAGCATGTCATCGTGAACTGTGTCTCGAGGCTGCACACAAAAGGAATTAACAAGAAAAAAAAAAAGACTATCAAGAAAGGATCTAACTTGTGCACCACGTTGGATTCACTGCCTTTGTGTTCACAACATCAGGTGGGACGGGTCCAGAGGCGAGCATATTCTCTCGAGACTGGCAGAGATTCTTTCTAAGAAGCGTCAACGTCAGAGTTCCGTTATGGCCTGGATGAGGTGTCAACTGTCCTAATCCCTTTTGAGGTGTGCACTGCTATGCCTCAGGGGCACAAGAACATCAGCCCTCAGGCCTGTCTCTCTGGCAGGTATGGATTACGAAGCTACTGTGACTGAGTCACATTGACCAGCAACTCCAATAGATTAATGTTTTTGTTGACACTGTAATAATAAAAAATATAGTAGTAATAAAGTTTTTTATGGTTGGTGAGGGCACTCCCCATCCACTCACTCGATGTAGTGCTGTTCTTGGATGCCTGCCCTTTCCTCTCTTCCTTCGTTCTTTCTATCGTTCCTCATCTACCTTTTTTTCCTTCATTCTTTCCTCTTCCTTCTGTCTACGGATGACTATACATTGCGTAACAAGCCAGATGGTTTCCTGTACACCAGGAAACCTTTTACTACGCTGGGTGGTAATCATATAACCAATTTATGGCGCCTGATGGTTTAGTGGGCAATTAAGGCGCTCCAATCGGATTGAGCCTGTGCAAGTTAATATCCAAGGGATGGTTAGGGTTTAATGCTCACGTAATGTCACTCAGGGATGAGTGAGGCTGGTCATTCTCATCATAAATGTGAGGACCAATTTGCCTAGCTCCAGGCTCCTATGCTCCTCATGGGGCAACACAGGATTAGATGATGAATGAATGAATGAATGATGATAAAGTGTTGGCATATGGTTGGTAAGGACAGTGGCTGGTGTGTTTGGGGCCAACAGATTGTATTATGGTTAGTGATAACCTTCACATTACAACTCCAATGGTGAACTGTATTATGAGGCTGGCTGCTGAGCTGCACGGTATAATTCCCAAATGGATGGAGCTGATTTGCTGGTTGCATTATAGTAGTCTTTAAAAGTGGTGGTGGTGGTGGTGGAGGTGGTAGTAGTAGTTGTAGTAGTAGTAGTAGTAGTAGTGGTAGTAGTAGTAGTGGTAGTAGTAGTAGTGGTAGTAGTAGTGGTAGTAGTAGTAGTAATAGTAGTAGTAGTAGTAGTGGTAGTAGTAGTAGTAGTAGTAGTAGTAATAGTAGTAGTAGTAATAGTAGTAGTAGTAGTAGTAGTAGTAGTAGTGGTAGTAGTAGTAGTAGTAGTAGTAGTAATAGTAGTAGTAGTAGTAGTAGTAGTGGTAGTAGTAGTAGTAGTTGTAGTTTTTTTTTTTTTTAATCAGAAGATGCACTCAGCAGGTTGGTGATGTTTGGCTGAATGCAACACATCCAAAGAACATCATTGTATTTCAAATAATTACCAGTAATTCTCAGAAATACCATGTTATTTGGACAGGTTGCATTCACTCAGCACCAACCTATCAAGTGCATCTTTGCCTCGATAAAAAAAAAAAAAAAAAAAAAAACAGTATAGTAGTTGTACAGTAGTAGTAGTTGTAGTTGTAGTAGCAGCAGTTGTGGTAGCAGTAGCAACAGCATCATCAGTAGTAGTAGTAGCAGTCCATCATCACCATCATCATCATCACCATCACAATCATCATCTTCATCATCATCATCATCATCATCATCATCATCATCACCATCACAATCATCGTCATCATCATCATCATCGTCATCGTCATCATCATCATCATCATCATCATCATCATCATCATCACCATCATCATCATCATCACCACCATCATCATCACCATCATCATCATCATCATCATCATCATCATCATCGTCACCACCATCACCACCATCACCATCATCATCATCATCATCATCATCATCGTCACCATCATCATCATCATCATCATCATCATCATCATCATCATCGTCACCATCATCATCATCATCATCATCATCATCATCATCATCATCATCATCGTCACCATCTCCATCTTCTTTTCTTCCTCTTCCTTCTCTTCTTCCCTGTCTTCTTCTTCTGCCTCTTTTTCTCTTCTTCCTCCTCCTCTTCTCCGTCTTCTTGCTCTTCTCATTCCTCCTCTTCTCCGTCTTCTTGCTCTTCTCATTCCTCCTCTTCTTCGTCTTCTTGCTCTTCTCATTCCTCCTCTTCTCCGTCTTCTTGCTCTTCTCATTCCTCCTCTTCTCCGTCTTCTTGCTCTTCTCATTCCTCCTCTTCTCCGTCTTCTTGCTCTTCTCATTCCTCATCTTCTTCGTCTTCTTCTTCTCTTTCTTCCTCTTGAATGGTAAGTTGTAAGAAGAGATTAACACCGAACGATGCTAGTCACGAAGAAGTGCTATGGAAAGGACAGAGAGGCTTAGTAGCGTATTGTCCTTTGCCTGTGAGCTACGTGAAATAAACTGCAAAGGGACGGAAATCTGAGCCAAGTTAAGGTGAAAGGCCTGTAGCACATCAACACTAAATGATGCTAGTCACGAAGAAGTGCAGTGAACACTATGGAAGGCCTTAGTCTTGTCTTTTTGAGCCAAGTTAAGGTGAAAGAACTACACCAAATCAACACTATATGATGCTAGTCACGAAGAAGTGCAGTGAACACTATGGAAAATCTTTGTCTTGTCTTCTCTCTCTCTCTCTCCCCTTATCATACCTGACCCCCTTAATTCTCTCTCTCTCTCTCTCTCTCTCTCTCTCTCCTTATCATACCTGACCCCCTTAATTCTCTCTCTCTCTCTCTCTCTCTCTCTCCCCTTATCATACCTGACCCCCTTAATTCTCTCTCTCTCTCTCTCTCTCTCTCTCCTTATCATACCTGACCCCCTTAATTCTCTCTCTCTCTCTCCTTATCATACCTGACCCCCTTAATTCTCTCTCTCTCTCTCTCTCTCTCTCTCTCCTTATCATACCTGACCCCCTTAATTCTCTCTCTCTCTCTCTCTCTCTCTCTCTCTCTCTCTCTCTCTCTCTCTCTCTCTCTCCTTATCATACCTGACCCCTTAATTCTCTCTCTCTCTCTCTCTCTCTCTCTCTCTCTCCTTATCATACCTGACCCCCTTAATTCTCTCTCTCTCTCTCTCTCTCTCTCTCTCTCCCCTTATCATACCTGACCCCCTTAATTCTCTCTCTCTCTCTCTCTCTCTCTCTCTCTCTCTCTCTCTCTCTCCCCTTATCATACCTGACCCCCTTAATTCTCTCTCTCTCTCTCTCTCTCTCTCTCCCCCCTTATCATACCTGACCCCCTTAATTCTCTCTCTCTCTCTCTCTCTCTCTCTCTCTCTCTCTCTCTCTCTCAGCGTTGCGGGGCTTCACCACGGTGTTGCCATACGCAGGGCTGCAAATATCCCCACATATTTTCAAACCTTATCCCATCTATCCCTTCCCCAAACTCCTCAACTCACCAATAGACACTCACGATAGATCCAAATAGATAAATAGACACCAGCGGGTAGATAGAAGAGGTGATAAAGAGTGAGAAAAGGGAAAATAGTAAAGAGGCAGTAGGCGGAGCAATATGGCTGCCGCGGCTGTGTTTACACTGGCTCAGCCAATCAGCGTCCGCCTCCCTCTGCCCTTAGCACCAGCCGCCCTCTGATTGGCTGGCAGCTGTGAGGCCAGGGAGGAGGCAGGTAGGCATGAGGGAGGGAGGGGAGTACAATAATAATAATAATAATAATAATAATAATAATAATAATAATGTTTATTTCCACAAACAGTGGTTATTCATATAACAATATGAGTTATATACACAATAATAGTACAAAGTGTACACGTGAAGATTATACACTGTAGATCAAAGCTGGGAATAGCGCCGCTACTATTTTAATAGCGATGGTGGTAACGCCATTACTTTTTTTAGCCAGTAGCGGAACTGAGAGCGCCGCTACTTTTTGGCTGTACTCACGCGTTACCGCGCTGCTCGCTACTCACGCGACGAATACAGTCCGGAGTCGTGAGTACATACAGATATGCCGACGGTTTGGATGTATTTATTAATGACGAAAAATACTACTTTCGTCAATTCTGTCATTTAAGATGTCAGCTAGATGTAGGCAATGCAAACACACACACACACACACACACACACACACGCCTCTATCACCGTCACAAACTCCTGCTCTCTCTCCCTCACTCTCTCTTTCAGACTAATTCTTACTCACTACGTTATTATTTCGTAACAGTATGTTACTTTCAGTTTAAAGTAATGATAAAAAAAAAAACATTGCTATTGTATAAATAGCCTTTAAAAGAAAGACCCAGTTCATTTTTACTTTCGTTTTCGTACATATCTTAAATAGGTATCATTGAAAATATAATAAATCTATATAATATGTATCAATGGTAGGCCACATTTTTTTGCCTGTTATTTACGTATGTTACTTTCAGTAGGTATACTAGGTAACAGTGTAAAAGAACATTTGTTACATTATACAGTAAATAGCTTTTTCCTGTACCTTCGGCTCTAAGTTTCATTAAAGTGACACCGACATGTATATGATGTTTTATTTTCACTATAAGTATATACTGACATTACTGGTACACAACATAACCACTCAGACTGACTAATATTATCAAAACAGTATATAGTGTATTGCTATATCACAGATTTTTGTTAACTATTCCTTCGTGTACCTTTTTCTTATCCAAAGTAGCGGGAGCGGGAGCGCCGTTACATTTCGTTTCAAGTAGCGAAACCAGTAACGCCACTACTTTTTCGGCAAGTAACGGGAATGGGAGCACCGCTACTTTTCATTAGAAGCATTCCCAGCACTGCTGTAGATACGTTAGGGAGTATAATACAAAAGTGTATACAGTACCTGTAATTGTACTGTACAATTCTCAATATATCAAATGTCATTACGTTTGAAGTTTTAAAGTGTTATGTTTGTGAATTAGGATATCCCATTTTTGCCTCATATTTTACTAGTTTATTATTGTATAGCGTTATACAGTAAGATTATTGAAGGGTGTTTAGTAAGTGACTGTTAGGTCTATTTTTGAAAATGTTTTAACTATGTGATTCCTTGACATTTTCTGGCAGGTGGTTGCTGTTACTGCTAAGGATCTTGCACCTGAGTCAGTATTAACCTTAGCAACGAACAGATTATTTTTGTGTCTAGTAATACTTTGTGTCATGTTGTGTACCGATGGAAAAGACAGGAGACAGTCAGGGTAGAGATTAGCTGGATATTGGAAGACTGTGACAGCGATGGAAAAGACAGGAGACAGTGACAGCGATGGAAAAGACAGGAGACAGTCAGGGTAGAGATTAGCTGGATATTGGAAGACTGTGCCAGCGATGGAAAAGACAGGAGACAGTGACAGCGATGGAAAAGACAGGAGACAGTGACAGCGATGGAAAAGACAGGAGACAGTCAGGGTAGAGAGTAGCTGGATATTGGAAGACTGTGACAGCGATGGAAAAGACAGGAGACAGTGACAGCGATGGAAAAGACAGGAGACAGTCAGGGTAGAGAGTAGCTGGATATTGGAAGACTGTGACAGCGATGGAAAAGACAGGAGACAGTCAGGGTAGAGAGTAGCTGGATATTGGAAGACTGTGACGGCTGTGTCCAACTTTATCTTGTTTGGTGTGTTTAGTCATTACAGTTGTGTTAACATTGCAGTGACATGGTACAGTACAGTACATGGTACAGTACAGTACATGGTACAGTACAGTACAATACATGGTACAGTACAGTACATGGTACAGTACAGTACAGTACATGGTACAGTACAGTACAGTACATGGTACAGTACAGTACATGGTACAGTACAGTACATGGTACAGTACAGTACAATACATGGTACAGTACAGTACATGGTACAGTACAGTACAGTACATGGTACAGTACAGTACAATACATGGTACAGTACAGTACATGGTACAGTACAGTACAGTACATGGTACAGTACAGTACAATACATGGTACAGTACAGTACATGGTACAGTACAGTACAGTACATGGTACAGTACAGTACAATACATGGTACAGTACAGTACATGGTACAGTACAGTACAGTACATGGTACAGTACAGTACAATACATGGTACAGTACAGTACATGGTACAGTACAGTACATGGTACAGTACAGTACAATACATGGTACAGTACAGTACATGGTACAGTACAGTACAGTACATGGTACAGTACAGTACAGTACATGGTACAGTACAGTACAATACATGGTACAGTACAGTACATGGTACAGTACAGTACAGTACATGGTACAGTACAGTACATGGTACAGTACAGTACAGTACATGGTACAGTACAGTACAATACATGGTACAGTACAGTACATGGTACAGTACAGTACAGTACATGGTACAGTACAGTACAGTACATGGTACAGTACAGTACAGTACATGGTACAGTACAGTACATGGTACAGTACAGTACAGTACATGGTACAGTACAGTACAGTACATGGTACAGTACAGTACAATACATGGTACAGTACAGTACATGGTACAGTACAGTACATGGTACAGTACAGTACATGGTACAGTACAGTACATGGTACAGTACAGTACATGGTACAGTACAGTACATGGTACAGTACAGTACATGGTCACACTTCCTGGCTTTTCCATCGACAACTTCAGCAGTAAAATTGTGTAGTTTGTGTACACGTGAAAGTTGAGATGTACTGCAGTGCCACATATTACACTGCCGTAGTATACTTAGTGCCAGTGCCTGCAGTGCCACATATTACACTGCCGTAGTATACTTAGTGCCAGTGCCTGCAGTGCCACATATTACACTGCCGTAGTATACTTAGTGCCAGTGCCTGCAGTGCCACATATTACACTGCCGTAGTATACTTAGTGCCAGTGCCTGCAGTGCCACATATTACACTGCCGTAGTATACTTAGTGCCAGTGCCTGCAGTGCCACATATTACACTGCCGTAGGTTACTTAGTGCCAGTGCCTGCAGTGCCACATATTACACTGCCGTAGTTTAGGATACTTAGGGCCAGTGCCTGCAGTGCCACATATTACACTGCCGTAGGTTACTTAGTGCCAGTGCCTGCAGTGCCACATATTACACTGCCGTAGTATACTTAGTGCCAGTGCCTGCAGTGCCACATATTACACTGCCGTAGTATACTTAGTGCCAGTGCCTGCAGTGCCACATATTACACTGCCGTAGTATACTTAGTGCCAGTGCCTGCAGTGCCACATATTACACTGCCGTAGGTTACTTAGTGCCAGTGCCTGCAGTGCCACATATTACACTGCCGTAGTTTAGGATACTTAGGGCCAGTGCCTGCAGTGCCACATATTACACTGCCGTAGGTTACTTAGTGCCAGTGCCTGCAGTGCCACATACTTAGTGCCAGTGCCTGCAGTGCCACATATTACACTGCCGTAGGTTACTTAGTGCCAGTGCCTGCAGTGCCACATACTTAGTGCCAGTGCCTGCAGTGCCACATATTACACTGCCGTAGGTTACTTAGTGCCAGTGCCTGCAGTGCCACATACTTAGTGCCAGTGCCTGCAGTGCCACATATTACACTGCCGTAGGTTACTTAGTGCCAGTGCCTGCAGTGCCACATACTTAGGGCCAGTGCCTGCACTATGATGTGTCGAGTGTCTTTGTCAAAGCCTTCTTTTATCCTGTTAATATACACTAATATGACCAGTACTTTTTGTTAAGGTCATTTACATGCTCATCAAAGATCATGCAGCAATCCATATATACCTAAGTTTTGTACATCAGTGCTGGCTTGAACTGCTGTGTCTCCAAATCCAAAAGTAGTGTTAGTTGGTAGTGTTAGGTTGTAGTGTTAGGTGGTAGTGTTAGGTTGTGGTGTTAGGTGGTAGTGTTAGGTGGTATTAGCAATCCATATATATACCTAAGGCTTGTACATCAGTG